>NW_025852862.1:0-9885 GCF_002878395.1 Capsicum annuum | reverse complement strand
ATTACCATGCAATCCAATTGTCCAAAACCACCATTAATGCATTCAAACCATAGGAAATCATAACCAAGCATTTAATATCAAAACCCCCACATAATCGTTGAAAATCATAATCATGAAATAGTAAAACCATGAAATCAATCATATAAACCATGCCTCTAGTTGAAAATACAATGAGGGAAGAGAACCTTGCCTTATACCAAAGAATTGATAGAAATAAATCACCAAAGCAAGCCCCAAAGCAATCCTCAAGATGAATCCCTAGCCTTCTTGCCCAAAAGCTCTTGAGAGAATTATAAGATGTTTTGGAATAATTTCTAAGTGTTAATGAATAGAATAATAGGGTAAATAATCTCCTAAGTGTATTAGAAGTTGTGGGTCCTAATTAGGGTAAGTAGGGAAATGTCCAGAATACCCCACTTAAGTCCCTTTAAAACCTATCTTGGGGATACGAATGATCCTTATGAGTCATACCTTCCAAATACAGTCAGTAATCAACACTTATATCCATGCCTCAACCTTAGACCAGACACTATCCAGTATATGAATCATCCAACCAAGTCGTAACCATTGCATACAATCCATACCCATGACCCATATCCCTGGCAGAATGAAATACCAGGAGGATCAAACACAACCCACCATATGAGTCCCTAATAAAAATCATACCAAACCTTATGACTCATACCTCGTAAGTTGTACCCATTCTAGTAACCAAAACCATCTCACCAACTAACACAAGTTAGCATACGACAGGACCATACTACTCATACCCCAACATACGGCTCGTACCCATGAGTCGTATTGCGTTCGGGGAATGAAATTCCAAGAAATTTTCTAAGGATAAAAACCAGGATGTTTTAGTCTCCCCCACTAAGAACATTTATCCCTGAATGAAGGACAAGGTAGGGATAACCACACATAGTGTCATTTTCATTATCAAATATTTTTTTAACAAATTTTGAAAATAAAAAGGCAAAAATATTAATCTTTTATTTAACAAACTCAGAAAATAAAGATATGTTAAAGAAACATACCTTCCGTATGAATCCCAAAAGAAAAAATAGATGTGGATACTTGGACTTCATGTCCTCTTGTACATCCCAAGTAGCTTCTTCCACCTTATGATTCTTCCATAGAACCTTAACTAAAGCCACATCCTTGGTTCGCCATCGACGAACTTGCCTATCTAATATCTCAATTAGCTCTACTTCATAAGAAAGAGGATACAAAAAACCCAATCCTTCCAAAGAAATACCAAAGAAGGATCACCAATGCACAACCTCAACATAGAAACATGAAAGACCGAATGAACCAAACTCAAGCAAGATGGCAACTCCAACTCATAAACAACATTACCAACTCTAACCCTTTGAAAAAAATTGAGGATTGAGTTTTTCTCTTTTTGGCAAACCATATTACTCCCTTCATGGGAGACGCTTTCAGGAACACCCTATCCTCAACCTCAAAATCCAAGTCCCTACGCTTAACATCCGCATAGTACTTTTGACAACTTTGGTTAGCTTTAAGCCTATACCGAATCACCTTTACCTTCACCATCGCTTGATAAACCAAATCCAGACCAAACATGTTTGCCTTCCTGTAATACCCATGCTTTTTCTTAGCTTGAAATCATCTTAAGGATGTTATAACTTTCTTTGAAATAATAATTCATTATTATACATGAGGTATTTCCATAATTTTAAATTCCTATCATGTCGAAAATGTAATAAGCTTTCCATCGATATATAATTCGCCCAAATCCGACATTCGGGTGAAGAGTTAGAGCCTTTTTAGTGAGACAACGTTAGACCTGAGCCTTCAGCACGCCGCGGAGATAGCTCAAATGTCAATTGTCATATTCCAGTGTTGCTCCATGATACTGGAATGTCGCGCCAAACTTCCAGGTCGTAGACAAGGTGGAACTATGATAGCTCTGCGTCGCGCCACCGTGTAGTTTCCTAATTGTCAATTTCTAATGACACGGCGCGATAACGCCGCATCGCGCCAAGGGTCCAACTTGGGAAATTTTATTGAAAATTTAACGACGTGTATAGGTTTAAAAGGTTCAACTTCCTACACCTATATAATCCCTTTAACACATGATTCAACCACTTTTCACCTAAAATATATTAGTTTCTCTCAAGTTTATCTCAAGAACAAACTAGGGTTTCTATTGGGGATCAAAAATCAGGAAGGTTTCACCATCAATCTTCACGAAATCATGATCTAAGGTATGCATAGTATTCATTCATGGACTTCTTTCATCCATGAAGTCCAAGAATCTTTTTTAACTATAAGTTATGGATTTTCTTCATGTTTTCATGCTTTGAATGTTCTCTTTGAATTGATTTCTATTCCATGATTTGATGATAAATTCCATATGGGTTAATTAGTATAGATAAAGATTTATGAAATCTCATGACTAAAACCTTGTATGATGGAATTGGAATTGAAGCATGGTGTTTAATTGTTGTATAATGTGTTTATATGTACTATGCCTACCATATGTTGGATAAAATGCCTAGATGAAGGAAATTTTCCTAACTAGCATGATATCATGAAAATCTCCATAAATGTACAAGCTTATGCCTATTATACATTTGATGAAATGCTTCAATAAATGTATTGTGGTGATTATCATGTATTTAAGAATATCATATTATGTCAATTTCCTTCTATTGAGTCCTGGGGGTACTTGTACCTAAAATATTAGCTTTGTTCCGAGATCCATGTCATGTTTAACGATACTCTCAGTCAAGATATGAACTCTTAGACTACAGATAGTCTTATGACTCAGGAAAAATCTTCATGATCTCATGACTCAGTCAGTTGTCAGATATTAGTAGTATTCCATCAAACATGAAAATTTAGTAACTCAGTCTACGCTCAGTTTAATTTAGTAAATCATGCTCAGTTTCCATTCATATGGGAGTAAGAATTAGCACCGAGTGAACCTAACGATGGGGACTTACCTATTATACGAGCGTATGATTCCTAGAAGAAATCCTTGCATTGCAGAACTATGTAGTCTGCATAGATTGAGATATCGTACCCTACTATATGAGGGTAGATGAGGTGGCTTAACCTGTTATTTGAGGGTTACCACCATTATCGCTAGAGTAACTTGTTATATGAGGGTTACTCACATGTTGTCCTTACCAGTGGCGCGATATTGACACCCTTCTAATTAGGGCATAGATTGGACACCAACTCAGCTATCATAGCACCTTTAGGGCATATCAGTTAGATACTATTTCCCACAGTTTCATGTTACAGAATCAGGACTGTCAGATACAGTCAATCATTCTCAGTAATAGAACTCAGATAGTTTTTCAAATTTTAGGACTGTCAGATACAGTCAACTATGTTATGGTACGAAACTCAGATAGTTCCTTTATAGGACTGTCAACTACAGTCACCTACATTATCAGTTATACCCAAATACAGTCACCCATGTTATAATTATTATTGAGATATAGTCCTCCATGTTATTAGTCATATCAGTTACTAGTATGTCACGTTATCAGTATGCAGACTTAGAAATCACAAAATCAGATTATCAATTATAGTTACGTATTTATGCATGTATTCTCACATTTATGTTAGATAGTCAGTTAGCATTATTCATGCATGTGAACCATTGCATATATCCTACCTCATATGTATACTCAGTACATATGTACTAGCGCATTTGTGCTATGGTGTTTTTTTTTATGTTACACCATAGGTTCAGAGACACGAGTTCCAGATCAACAGTAGATTTCAGATTCTGTAGCTAGAGTAGAAGTGAGTCCTCATCATTCGAGGACATAATGATTTTCTAGTATCTCATTGATTAGCTTATTAGTTAGTATTAGTTGGGGACATGTCCCATCAACTCTTTATTTAGATTTTTCAGACATTAGAGGCTTTCAGACTAGATGCAGACTAGATACAGACTATCATGTTAAGACTTCAGTATTTTCACTTTTGTTTTGGGTATTCCATTACCCCACATAGTTGTTACGTTATTTAGTTATGTGCATGAATGAACCTTATGGCCTTTTAGTGTATGTTTCTGCATTATAATATTATCTTATGCAGTATACAGGTACAAATATAAGTCATCGGTTAGCTTGTGGTCCTTCGGGGTCAGGAGCATCGTGTAGCATTCTGGTTCAGCAAATCGGGTCATTACAAACTTGGTATCAAAGCCTAAGGTTCAATAGAGTCCTAGGAAGTCTTAAAGCCACATCTAATAGAGTCTTGTACATTGGTGTGTTACGCGCTAAATGTATATGCAAGAGGCTATGAGATGTTTAAGAATAGTTTCCCTTCTTTCAGTATTCATGTCGTGCCAGTGAGAATAATCATAAGTTAGTCTCTCATTTTAATCTGCTTTTTCTCTTTATTTCAGAACATGCCTCATAAGAGAAGAAATCAATCAGCTCCTTAGCCCGAAGAACCTTTGGGCGATCATGTTTCTCATGTAGAGTTTAGGAATACATTTACCACTCTTGCTCAATCAGTCACTGCTCATAATGAACGACCAACAGTTGTTCCGGCTAATCCAATAGACAACTCAGTTGCAGTAATAATTTGGGAATTCACCCGAATGAATCCTCCAACCTTCCTTGGGTCTAAGGTATATGAAGACCCTCAGGAATTATTAGAATAAGTTCAAAAAGTGATAGACGCTATGGGGGTGACTACTTTTGAGAGTGCTGAGCTCCATACCAGTTGCAGGATGTGGCTCATGCTTGGTTCAAAAAGTGGAAGTTCGGAAGATTAGATAATGCAGGTCCTATAGAGTGGGAGGAGTTTGTCTCTACATTCTTAGATAAATTCTTTCCCCAGAAGCTTAGAGAAGCCAAGGTGCTAGAGTACATCAATCTCAGGCAGGGCAATATGACAGCGAAAGAGTATTCTTTTAAGTTTACTCAATTAGCCAGGTATGCCCCTCATATGTTGCAGAAAGTAGATCCAAGATGAGTAAGTTCACTTCAGGGGTGAATGAGAACATGGTTAATGAGTTTAGATCCACCATTTTGAACAGTGACATGACTGTTCAGCCTAAGTTAGAAGGAGAAAACCATTTCCAGCAACGAGTAGTTTCAACTTTACTCAGCCTGAGTCAGAAAGAGGAAACCATTCCCAGTTTCATCCCAAGTCATCAGTTCCAGCTCCCTCTACAGCCCGTGCTCCAGTTCCTAAGTTCAGAAAGGGTAACAAAGATAGAGCACCAGGCTCTAAGACCCAGGGAAGTGTTAGTAGTGCCTGCACCTATCCTCTCTGCCAAACTTGCAATAAGTATCATCAGGGTATTTGTAAAGTGGGCAGTGGCATTTGTTTTGGTTGTGGAAAGCCAGGCAATAGAGTTAGAGACTGTCCTTAGCCAGGTTCTCAGGGTTAATAGAATTGCTCCTCAGCTCAGTCCGATCGCCCAAATCAGTAGGGTGCCACTTCCAAGGCTACTAGTGGGCAATGCCTAAATTGTCTTTATGCTCTTCAGTCTTGAAAAGATTAGGAAAATTCTCTTAATGCAGTTACTGGTACGTTATAGATCTTTTATGTGCATGTTTATGCTTGGCTAGATCCAGGAGCTTCTTTGTCTTTTGTTACTCCTTATATAGAAGTTGATTTCGAAATTAGTCCTGAAATTCTAGATGAGCCTTTCTCAGTCTCTACCCCAGTGGGTAAAACCATCATAGCCCGACGGGTATATAGGAACTGCCCGGTTATGATATTTTAGAAAGCCACTTCAGCAGACTTAGTCGAATTAGAGATGACTGATTTTGATGTCATTCTTGGCATGAATTAGCTTCATTCCTACTATGCCATAGTCGATTGCAGAAACAAAATAGTTCAGTTTTAGTTATTAAATGAACCTATTCTAGAGTGGAAGGGTAGCGTATTCACTTTTAGGGGTCAACTTGTTTCCTATATTCGGGCAAGGAAATTGATCTCTAAGGTATTTATTTATCATCTAGTTCATGTTAGAGATTCCAGTTCTGAGGCTCCTTGTCTCGAATCAGTCCCAGTAGTGAATGACTATTTAGATATCTTTCCCGAAGATCTTCCAGGAATTTCTCCCAAAAGGGAAATAGACTTTGGTATTGATCTTCTTTTAGACACTCAACCTATCTCTATTCCTCCAAATAGAATGGCACCAGTAGAACTCAAGGAACTGAAAGAACAGTTGAAGGATCTCTTAGATAAGGAATTCATCAGACCTCACATTTCTCCATAGGGCACACCAGTCTTATTCGTGTGCAAGAAAGACGGTTCACTCAGAATGTGTATAGATTATCGTCAACTTAATAAAGTCACAATCAAGAACAAATATCCTCTTCCCAGAATTGATGACTTATTTGACCAACTTCATGGTACTAGTTATTTCTCTAAGATAGAACTCAGATCCAGCTATCAGTAGCTCAGAGTTAGAGAATGTGACATCCCGAAGACTGCTTTCTGTACACAGTAGGTCACTTTGAATTTTTAGTTATGTCCTTTGGTCTTACCAACGACCCAGCCACTTTCATGGACTTGATGAACCGCATGTTCAAACAGTACTTGGACATGTTCATTATAGTCTTTGTATATGATATTCTGGTCTATTCCCGACTGAGTGCGATCATGCAGACCATCTCAGAATAGTACTCCAGACTCTCAAAAATCATTAGTTATTCACCAAAATCAGTAAGTGTGAATTTGGCTAAGATCAGTAGAATTCCTTGGCCATATTATTTTCGGTGATATCATTAGAGTAGATTCTCAAAAGACCGAAGCAGTAAGAAAATGGCCTCGCTCTATTTGTCCATCAGATATCAGGAGTTTCTTGGGTTTGGCTGGCTATTACAGATGGTTTGTTGAGGTATTTTCTTCTATTGCATCTCCTATGTCCAGATTGACTCAGAAGAAGGTCAAGTTTCAGTGGTCAGATTCATGCAAGAAGAGTTTTCAGGAATTGAAAACTCGACTCACCTCAGCTCCAGTTCTAGCTCTTCCAGATAGTTCTGATGACTTTGTAGTTTACTGTGATGCATCTAGAGTGGGTTTAGGTTATGTTCTTATGCAGCATGGTAAGGTCATAGCCTATGCCTCAAGACAGCTTAAACCCCATGAGAGGAATTATCCTACTCATGATCTTGAGTTAGCATCCGTAGTCTTTGCCTTAAAGATTTGGAGGCATTATCTCTATGGAGTTTATGTAGACGTCTTCATATATCATAAGAGCCTTCAGTATGTATTTTCTCAAAAAGATCTCAATCGTCGTCAGAGAAGGTGGTTAGAGCTCTTAATAGATCATGACATGAGTGTCCTCTATCATTTAGCCAAGGCCAACATAGTGGCCGACGCTCTCAGTAGACTGTCCATGGGTAGTATTTCTCATGTTGATGATAGTAAGAAGAAATTAGTCTAGAAAGTCCACCATCTTTCCAGACTAGGCGTTCGCTTAGTCTACTCTTCATAGGGTGGTGTATATGTTCAGAGTAGTTTAGAATCATCTCTAGTTTTTGAGGTGAAAGAAAAGCAAGATAAGGATCCTAGCCTTGTCAAGCTAAAAGAGTCAGTTAAGAATCAGAAAATAGAGGTTTTCTCCCAAGAGGGAGATGGTGTTCTTCTTTGTCAGGGTTTTCTCTGTCTTCCAGACATAGATGACTTAAGGCAGCGAATTCTTGTAGAAGCGCATGCTGTGCGCTACTATATTCATCCAGGGGCCACTAAGAGGTACCGCGATTTGTGGGAAATCAATGTCAGCAAGTTAAGATAGAGCATCAGAAGCCTAGTAGTCCTATGTAGGAAATCAGTATTCCTACTTGGAAGTGGGAAGTTGTGAACATGGACTTTGTGATGGGTTTGCCTCAAACTCGTCGTTAGCATAATTCAGTTTGGGTCATTGTCGATAGAATGACCAAATCAGCTCTTTTTCTTCCAGTTCATACCTTTTATTCAACCGAGGATTATGCCAAGCTCTATATCAAGGAGCTATTCAGAATAAACGGTGTTTTGTTGACTATTGTCTCAAACAGAGGTACCCAGTTCACCTCTTATTTTTGAAAAGCATTTCAAAAGGGTCTTGGTACCCAAGTTCATCTGAGTACAGCCTTTCATCCTCAAACAGATGGTCAAGCAGAAAGGACCATTCAGACTATGGAAGATATGCTTAGGGCATGTGTAATTGATTTCAAGGGTAGTTGGGATGACCACTTGCCTTTGATTAAATTTGCATACAATAATAGCTATCATTCCAGTATTCAGATGGCTCCATTTGAAGTTCTCTATGGTAGGAGATATAGATCTCCAATTGGTTGGTTCCAAGTTAGTGAGGCCTCAGGCATAGATCCTGACTTAGTATTCGACACCTTAGAGAAAGTTCAGTTAAGTAGAGAAAGACTTCGGGCTGCTCAGAGCCGATAGAAGTCTTATGCAAATATTCATAGAAAGGATCTTGAGTTTGAGATTGGTGATCATGTCTACCTCAACATCTCTCCCATGTAGGGAGTGAAGAGATTTGGCAAGAAGGGAAAGCTCAGTCCCTGGTATGAGCTCAAATTTCCTTCAGATCTAGCCTCAATTCATCCAATTTTTCATGTCTCTTTTCTCAAGAAGTGTATAGGTGACCCATCAGTCGTAGTCCCTATTCAGATCATAGATGTTCAGAAGAGCCTCTCTTATGAAGATATTCCAATTAAAATCTTAGACTATCAGACTTATAGATTGAGGAACAAAGAAGTCCCTCTGGTTAATGTTCTTTGGCAAAATCAGTCTATCGAGGGAGATACTTAGGAAGCAGAAGCAGATATGCATACCAAGTACCCTTACCTCTTCCCCGCCAAATCAGATCAAGCTCAAGGAAACAATTCTCCTTAAGCTTACTTAGTTTCATGATTAGTGTGCATCACTAACTTAGTATTTAGTCTCATGCTCATGTTCCTATGATAAGCTTGGTATCAAGTACCACTGCATATTCAGTAATGTATTCATGTATCAGATCAGTTATATAGTAATGCATCAAACATACATTTTCATTGTGAGAAAATTTAGTTCTTCAGAACTTTCAGTTATGTATTTATGAATCAGTTACGCATGGATCAGATAAGCATGTTCAGTATGTTATATTCATCTTGTCAGTCACATTCATCATGAGATCATGTTCAGATCATTGTTTCCCCTCTTAGTCAGTCTCATTCGAGGATGAATGTTCTCAAGGGGGAGATATTGTAATACCCGTGCTTTTTTTTAGCTCGAAAATCATCTCAAGGATGTTAGAACTTGCTATAAAATAAAATTCATTATTATACATGAGTTATTTCCATAATTTTCAGTTCCTATCACGTGGGAAATTGAATAAGATTTCTATCAATATATAATTTGCCCAAATTCGACACCCAGGCGAAGAGTTAAAGCCTTTTTAGCGAGATAGTGTTTGACCTGAGCCTTCAACGCGTCGCAAAGATAGCTCAAATAGCAATTGTTAAATTTGAGTGTTGCTCCACAATACTAGCATGTCGAGCCAAACTTCCAGGTCATAGACAAGGTGGCAACATGATAGCTCCGTGTCGCGCCACCGTGCAGTTTACAAATTGTCAATTTCCAGTGACACGACACAATAATGCCGCGTCGCGCCAAGGGCCCAACTTAGGAAATTTTACTGAAAATTTAATGACGTGTCCAGGGTTAAAAGGGTCAACTTCCTACCCCTATATAATCCCTTTAACACGTGATTCAGCCAATTTTCACCCAAAACATATTAGTTTCTCTCAAGTTTATCTCAAGAACAAACTAGGTTTTCTATTGGGGATTCAAATTCAGGAAGGTTTCACCATCAATCTTCACGAAATCACGATCTAAGGTATGCATAGTGTTCATTCATGGACTGCTTTCATCCATGAAGTCCAAGAA
>NW_025852861.1:1007-3224 GCF_002878395.1 Capsicum annuum | reverse complement strand
ATGTGGATGTTAGGTTTGATTATAAGTAGAATAACTTATCCTTGGTTGTTGATGTTTAGGTATTATATAAGGGTTTTGGCCCCATAAGATGGTATGTTTATAACCTCTTAGAATCCTATTGCCTTATCCCTAGTTTGGATTAATTTGTAGCATGGATATGATATAATGCTAGGTTTGGGATATGGCTTTAGTGTTAGAAGCATGATTAGTATATTTAATCTTATTCGACTAGTGTGGTGGTATTGAAATTATAATTTGGGTAGAGTTAACTTGAATGCCCTTATTCTAGTTGAAGTTCTTATCTTAGGCTTGAGTATGGCTTACTTGACAACTAGAAGTTGAACTAGATACCTTAGCCTAGTTTAGGCATAGTGTGTATAATTATGGGAATTAAGGATTAGAAGTGGGATTGGCTGGCCACTAAGGCCAAGACTTGTGTTAGCCTTATGGACTTAGCTGCGGATGTTAGGTGTAGTTGAGGTTAGTTAACCTTAGTATAAGGTTACTTTATGGCTTATTTAATAATGATGTATTTTTCCCTGGATAATGATATTTGGGCCTATAGAGATGCTACTTCCTTTTTGATGTGATGTTTGGCCTATAGAGATGCTATTTCCCCGTAGACTTGATATTTGACCCATAGAGTTGCTATTTCTTCTTAGACTTGATATTTGGCCCATAGAGATGCTATTTCCTCTTAGACTTGATATTTAGCTCAAAGAGATGCTATTTTCTCTTTGACATGATGTTGGTCCCTTAGAGATGATTTTCCTCTTAATAGTGATTTTTGGCTTATAGAGATGATATTCCTCTTAGATATGATAATTGGCCTAGATAGGTGACATTCCTTATAGTCTTGATGTATTACCTATATATATGAGATATATTATAGACGTTGTATGCTTATTGATATTATGCCTCCTAGATTTGAGATACCTCTTATATGCGAGATGATTATAGACATGCTACAACAACAATAACAAACCCAGTGTATTCCCACTTAGTGGGGTCTGGGGGGGTAAGATGTACGCAGTCCATACCTCTACCTCTGGTGAAGTAGAAAGGCTGTTTCCGAAAGACCCCCGCTCAAGGCACGAGATATCACACAAACACATAGTAAAGCATAGAATCAGATGACATAACATAAATACGGCACCCATAAGGAATATAAAACAGAGGAAAGCAGGAATATAAAGCAGAGGAAAGCACACAGATTCGTAATAAACCTGGAACACTGAATACGGAATCATAACAGGAATACAATCCCCACCAATTAATTCCCTACACTAGCGACCCAACTGGCCCTAATCCTCTGCCGTAATTCGCATCTTCCAGACCTTCCTATCTAGGGTCATGTCCTCGGTGAGCTGTAACTGTTCCATGTCCCGCCTAATCACCTCAACCCAGTACTTCTTCGGCCTACCCCTACCCCGTCTAAAACCATCCAACGCTAGCCTCTCACACCTACGGACCGGGGCATCCATGCCCCTCCTCTTTACGTGTACGAACCATCTCAATCGTGCTTCCCGCATCTTACACTCCATTGAAGTCACACCAACCTTCTCCCGGATAGTCTCATTCCGAACTCTATCCCCTCGAGTCAGTCCACACATCCAGCGCAACATCCGCATTTCCGCCACCTTCATTTTTTGGATGTGGGAGTTCTTAACTGGCCAACACTCCGCTCCATACAGCAAGGCCGGACGGACTACCACCCTATAGAATTTGCCTTTAAGCTTGGGCGGCACCTTCTTATCACACAGCACCCCCGACGTGAGTTTCCACTTCATCCATCCCACCCCAATACGGTGCGAGACATCCTCGTCAATCTCACCGTTACTCTGGATCACGGACCCGAGATACTTGAACTTATCCCTCTTCCATACCTCCTGTGCTTCCAGCTTCACTACTACTTCATTCTCCCGCCTCACGTCATTAAACTTGCATTCCACATACTCCGTCATTATAGACATGCTATGACTTATAAATATTAAATAGTTTATATACATTGTTATTGATATGAGTTCAGATATGTATGTGGTCCTAATGCCGTGATTATGATGCTATGATTATTCTGGACATATATTAGGCCAAATACTGTGTTATGATATCAGTTGGACAGTTGAGAAGTGTTTATCCTTGTAAAGTATGTGATTATAGTTAATGAATATATATATATATATATATATATATATATATATATATATATATATATGT
>NW_025852861.1:0-907 GCF_002878395.1 Capsicum annuum | reverse complement strand
ATATGGGATGGAGGATGATGCGGTATCACTCTTATTATTCCACCTAATTGAATACTGGTGATGGCATGCATAGAATGGGTACATTCTTGATTATTATATCTGTAATTGATATGATTCCAGCTGAAATATGATCTTATGACATTTCTTCCTAAATATGGTTTAGGCTATATGGGAACTAGTTGTCTATTAAGTGACTATAGTACTTGATGGCTAGAAATCTAATGTACTAGTTAATGAACATCATGTAGTTTAAATATAGTAGCTAGCGATTATGACTTATACATGGCTAATGATGATGACAAGTTTTGAATTTGTGATGATTAGTTGCTATTGTTGACTAAGTTTAAGATGTCGATTAGTTGTTAAATGAGGATTTGTGTATTAATAATGCTAGATAATAAGAGATGTTATTGGATAGATAAAAAAGTATTGAAATGATGGTTAGTGGTCTTTTTCTAGATGGTGAATAGTGAGATTATGATGGTTAGAAATGAATATTTGTTAATTGGCGATTATGGTCTAGTGGTGAATCTTGACTAGGTGCTAGATATTGGCTATTTAGTGAATAGTGATTACGTAAAGAAATAGTTAGGCTAATAATCAAAGGTCATATCCATGATTCAACCCTATGAATTTCTTCGGTTATGGGATATTTTGAACCTTTCTACACGTTTATAATGATTTAGTCTCGAAGATTACTCTGGTTAATAATCTTGTAGATTTACCCTTCTTTTAGCCATGTCTTGAGCCCACAAACCTATTGTATGTCTACAAATATATCTGTATTGATGTTTATGATTATATTAATACCCAACAAGGTCAAAGGATACTGCGATGATATATTGATACCCTGCAAGGCTAGAGGATACCGTGATGATGTATTGATACCGGACAAGGCTGGAGGATT
>NW_025852860.1:0-5326 GCF_002878395.1 Capsicum annuum | reverse complement strand
GTGATTTTAAGTCTTCTCTTTTAGTTTATGAAAGATGAAAGATTGAAGCATCAAAAATCCTCTCTCTTGAGATTAGAACACTTAGTCTTAGTTAGGTCTTGGAAAAGCTAGTATTGATCTTTGCTTGGAAATGGTGGATCTTGAGATGAGTTGATTTCCTTGGAGGTCACCGTAAGAGTGTGGTTTTGATTATTACATTCATTAGGGGTTTTTGAGTTTAATACACTCTTTAGTTCTTAATCTTGTAATAATCTTGGTCTCACTATCTATTCTTTACTTTTGTTGTTGTCATCTTGTGTAGTGAACTGTTTTGGGTCCTTAATTGAATCCGAAACTTGTGTTATTGTTATTCATCTTGTTCCTCACGTTTTGTAGCTGTTTTGGGTGTTATATACACCATTGTATCTTGTATTCTTATTGTTGATAGCGAATTCGAGAGTGGTCTCCATCTTGGTCCTCGGATCCTTAAGATTGTGGACTGATTTGGAGTGTGTTTCGTGTCTCCGTTGTCATTCTTATATCATTTGGTATCAAAGCCTTGTTTAGGGTTGTTCCAACAACCCTAAGTCTTGGATCTAAGAAAATCTCAACAAAAAAGAGTGTAGAAAATCGAAAATCAAACAAAAAAATTATAAACCCATTTTTGTGTTTGGGCAGATTTTAAATCTTAGATCTACATGTTTTTGTATTGTTTTGTTGGTTTCAAGTGCTAGATTTTTTTCCCCTATCACCTAGGGAGTCTATATCTACATTTGGAACAAGATTTGGTTGTTTTTGAGCTAGATCCACCATTGTTGTGCCTTGTTTGAAGCTTTTTGAGGTGGGATCTCGTGGTGCATATCATTTTGTGGAGTGTTTGTGGCTGATTTTGTGTTATTTGAGCTTGCCTTGACCCAAGGAACCTAGATCTAAAAGAAAAATTGAAGTTAGAGTTCATTTTCCTTGTGGTCAAACTTTGGTCAACTCTTGAATATTCATATTGTTCTTCACCATCTTCATAGCTTGTTGAAGAAGAATATTCAAAAGGGGTGTTAGATCCACAAAAAGAAAGAAAGAGTGAAAAGTTGTTTGTACAAAAGAATATTCCAAGAATATTCAAGTCATCCAAAAGAAGAAGAGACAAAGGGAATATTCAAAGTACAATTGAAAGTATAAGTGGGGGACCATTGATTTCAAATCCATTTGAACTTACAAAAAAGGCTCCAATCCTCCATTTTTCACCAAATTTCGTTCAAACACTCTCTTTAGTAGATACTTGGTCGAAACTACAAGTATTTGGAAGTTAATAATTTTAAAAAAGTGACGCCCAATCACAAGATGCCACATTATCTCTTTTGTGAACAACCAAATTGAGTTCTAAATTAGATTTCCTAGTTTCTAATTGTTGTTTCTAGTTTCAATTTTGTTGTTCTTTCACTAATTAGCAAACAAGTAAGTACCTACTAGTTTGGTAATTAGATTAGAGTCCGATTATTTTGTGTCTTCAATTTTTGTGTACTTTTCTCATTTTTAATTCGTAGTAATTTGTTGGTTCAAGTACGCGCATCATTTTATTTAAGTCATATCAAACAAAAATCGATTCCGGACCAAAGCATATTCACCACGCATTCACTTGCCAAGAATTGCCAAGTTTTCAACACTTGTGAGACCAAGTGTGAGGTAAGATCCGAGTGTAAGTGTGGTGAGGCCTTTTTGAACTAACTTGTTTGCTCATTTTGTAGGTTATTTTGATTGCTATTTTTTTGCACTTTTTAGGTACATTTTCCATGGAATCCAAAGGTACTACTTTCCAACCATTGGGAAATGATGCTATTGGAGATTTGATGGCTCTAATTGATGCCTTGGGTCGAGACTTTGCTCAAAGAATGAAAGATAGTCATGATGCCTTGAGAAGAGATATGAAGGGTGATATAGATGCAATAAGGGGTGACATGATTAGAATTAAAGTGAGGGTTGATAGACTATGTCCACCAAAATCTCCAAAAAATTCAAACCCCCAAGTTCCAAACTCACTTGACCAAAGGCTACCTTCACAATTCCAAACACCTCAAGTCCAAAGATCCTATACTTTACAAAATCCAATGACTCCTCTCCATGAGTTAGAAACCAAAGAGAGTGAGTCTAAGCCTCAAGATAGAGAGAAAATAAATGGTGAGGTACAAGAAGAATGTGAAGAAAGAAGGGAAAAAGAAGGGGAAACCATTGGTAGTGAAGTTCGAAATGAAAAAAATGCTTGATTGTGGATCTTGTCCATAAAGGACCTTTGTTATTCACTAACCCAAATGCTAGCATTTTACCTAGTATTTTCTCTTCTCATGTGCAGGTTCAAGACCCTAGAAGTCCCAAGGAGAAGCCCAAGAAAGTTCCCTTCAAGCCCTTGGCTGAAAGTCCCAATTTTCTTAGTAAAGAAGTGTGTGAATCTTACTTTTGTTATACTCTTGGTGTTGTTGGGTTTCATAAGGACCAAACTCTTGTTGTGAGTATGCAAGCACTAGTTGATCCTTTAGATGACAAAATCAGTTCTTTTCGTAAGAATGATTTGTGTCCATCTAGTGCTAACACTTATAACTTGAATAAGGTTCCATTACTAAGGGACAAGAGTATTTGAACACTAATGGGATGACCTAGTATAAACCAAGGTAACTTGGGTACATTCTACACTCCCTTGAATTTTAAAAAGTTGTGATGTGATTTTGGGTACATCTAGTGTAGAAGTACATGTTTCCTTCTTTGATAACGCTTTGGGTAAGTGTGATACCCTAGTAAATGGAATAAGTAGCCTCGGTTTATTCCCTTGGCCACTTCACCCATTTGATCCCGGTGTACTAGTAGGGTGGGGAAGGGATTGTTTCAGCTTAAGCTTATTGTCTCTTGATGTTTACCTTAGCCCTATCCTTTATGATGTATATACTAAATGTTACATGGACAAAATAAGGGATTTCTGGTTGTATTTTAAAAGTGTACCCCCTAGGCATGATGTCTTCACACTTGATTCCTTTCTATACTACCTATTTACCTATGATGATAACCATGTTAATTTTGAATTGGTATTATGTAGAGGTAGTAAGTTTGGTGGCTGGTTTCCTTTCTTTAATGATGATGATTGTGCGTTTGGTAGCCTAGTGAAAGGAGTGGGTCACGTCGGATTAACCCCTTGTCTTCTACTCCCATTTGACCCCGGAATACTCTTGAGATATGAAGGTCATAGTTGCTGGTCATGCTCACTTATTTTTGATATTGATGCTATTCATGTCTTTGGTATCCTTTATACTAAGCTTTTTATGTCAAAAACCAAGGATAGGTGGATGTATGTCAAGTGTGAGCAACCATGGGTTGATGATATAAGTGTGGTACTAATACTAACCCTCCTACCAAGAGGATTTTGTGTTTGTTTTTCTCTCTCTTTGGTTTTTGCAAGATCTAAATTTGAGGAAAAATTCCTTCAAGATGGATAGGATGATACAAGCACAATGATCATCAAGAGCACAAGGTATTGTCTAAGGGTTAAGGCTTCGGAATTGGCAAGAAATTAAAGAATTTTTGGAGTATTTTAAAGCCTTGGTTAAGAAAAGGAAGGAGGGGAACTTATTCACTCAATAGGAGCCTCAAGTGAAGGTTAATGAAGACATTTTGTACTCCAAGGAACACTCAAGAGGCGCCCAATTCCCTAGCTCATTAAGGGTAGTTTTGTCATTTGTCATGTAATAGTATAAATAGACCATTTTGCTTCTCTTTTCATTAGACTTTGATGAAATTATTTAGAGATACTCTTTAGTTGTAGTTTTCTTCCTCTCTTAGAGAGAATATGAAATTAGGGTTTACACTAAGTGATGGATTTCACTTGTGTTGACAAATTGGCAAAAAAGGTTGGTGCTTGGGGAAGGTGACTCCCTTTGTGTCTACCTAAGAGAGTGGTTTGAACTTTTATTTGTGAAGTGTGATTGGATATTTGATGCATCTTCTTTTGTTAATCATCTAGTGGAAGTAAGGGTCACTCTACTATCTTTACATTTATGCAATCTTTCTTCTTCATCTCCTTTCTAAGTGTTGTTTTCTCTTTGTGTGCTTGCTGATTTTTGCATATCTAGTGTCAATTTTGTGTTTTAACCTTTATTTAGGCTATCAAACCATCAATGAAAGAAATTAAGATAGTGAAGGTATTTATTCAAGCGTAGGATGAAACATATTATCAACACTTGTTACCTGCATTAGACAAGCCATTTATTGAGGTCCTCAAAATGGGGGAGATGATAGAGGATGGAATTAAGACTGGCTACATTGTGAGTTTTGCAACATTGAAAGCGACTACTCAAGCAATTCAAAAAGGTTCAGGAAGTGTTGGAGGGAAGAAGTATGAGGAAGATGCATCTGCCATTGTAGTTGGACAACAGGCACGGGCAAGAGGACCACACCATCATTACCCACAGGCTCAAACCCAAGCTTATGCCCAAGCTCCACAGAATCACTCCCAAAATCTATTATACTTTATTCCTCCGCCGCCATATCCAGTATACAATGCACAACCATATGTTCAATTCCCTTCTTACCCACAATGGCGTGCACCAACTCCTTAGAGTTATACTTAAACTCTACAAACATACCAAAGTGCTTCTAGGCCAAATTTCTAGTCCAAGCCAAATAATGAAACGAGGCAGAAGTCGAGGGATAGCTTCACACCAATTGGAGAGTCATATGCTAGTTTATTCCAGAGATTGGTACAGTGGGGCATGATTACTCCTCTCCTTGGGTATACTCCTAACCCACATTCAAGAAGTTTTGATCCTAATGTATGATGTGCATATCATTCTGATGTTTAGGGTCACAGTATTGAAGATTTTCGTACTTTGAAAATAGAAATTAAAAAGATGATTCAAGATAAATCAATTATGGTGCAGAACATTGATAGTGAGGAAAGTCCTAGTCATGCTGATATGCAAAGCAGTGACTAAGATGTCAGGCTGAGCAATTGAGAAGTCACCCCTCTCCCTACTAGGAAGAGGTCTGGTAGCCTGTTCTGTTTTATTTTCTGTTATCCAAATTATTTCAGGATTGTAGTTCGGAATCTATCTTGTTTTGTACTTTTGTCGTTATGTTCAAATCCTTCTATCTTTCATTTTAATTAAATGAAGTGTCCCTTTTTCCTTTGTGTTTTAAATTTATGTTGTTTGTTTGTTTTCTTTACATAGTACATTTTATGTTGATTCTAGTGTTATGACATGCTAGCAGAATTTTCATCCAGATCTTAAATTCCAGTTTAAGCATGAGCATTGAGTCAAAGAATTAATGTTAGAAAAAGAGAGTATCTGAGGACATAGGTAGAGTGTTG
>NW_025852859.1:4264-4690 GCF_002878395.1 Capsicum annuum | reverse complement strand
AACCCCCTATGCCATAAAATCTGAAGTTCATCTATCAAAGGTTGCAAGTACACATCTATTCCTCTTTTTGGATTACGCAGACCAGGAATAACACAATTCAAAAATATATAGGGACTAGTCATAAACATTTTAGGAGGAAGATTATAAGGAGTGATAAATATAGGCCAACATTAATATGGCGCACCACCAACAGAAAAAGGAGAGAACCCATCTGCACATAATCCCAATCGAATGTTTCGTAGCTCAGTTGTAAAATCTGGATATGTTGCATTAAAACGCTTCCAAGCCTCTCCACCAGATGGATGATACATAATACTAGGGGGCCTTCTATTTTCACTATTCCATCTCATATTAGGAGATGAGCTATTGGAAGCATACAACCTCTTCAACCTTGGTATAAGAGGTAAATAATGCATTTCCTTAATA
>NW_025852859.1:0-4164 GCF_002878395.1 Capsicum annuum | reverse complement strand
AAGCATACAACCTCTTCAACCTTGGTATAAGAGGTAAATAATACATTTCCTTAATACCAAGTTGCTTCCCAGTAGAATCACACTTATATCTAGGGTGCTGACAAAACTTACAAAACTTTAGGTTAGTATCTCTCTTAGAGTATAACATACAAACATTTTCACAATAATTAATTCTAACCGAGGAGAGACCTAACTTTGACACCAATCTTTTTTCCTTATAGAAAAAATCAGGAACCTCCAAGATGGGATCAATTAACTCTTTAATAAAGTATATAATTGAGTCCATTTCTCCTTCCGCAATATTTTAGTTAGATTTAATACTTAATAATCTAACAGAAACAGACAAATGAGAGTGCGAACACCCGTCAAAAAAGGAGGACTAGCATCATGTAATTCTTTGTGGAAATTGGCTGCTTCTTATTAGGAATATCTTCAACATTTTCCCTAAAGTCAACCCTGTGTTGCATCCCAAATGAATCATGCACCATTTCTGTCATCCTAGTATCTTGATATTCATTATGCCCTGAAGACCTACTACTTTCTCCAACAACAAAGTTATTTTGTGCAACAATGCCATGAATAAAACACAATCTTAAAAAGTCCTCATGAACCCCTTTCTATAAAGATTTTCCTTAACTTCTTCTTCACTTAGAAGATTTATACCATCACATCTAACACAAGGACACCGAATAACCCAAAAACATGTCCAAACATCAAGTGTTTAAGCATGTTCAACAAATCTTTTGACACGTTCAACAAATTTCTGCCTAATACCCATACTATTTTCATTGTTTCGGTGAAATATCAAACTATAATCAGGTTCCATCTACGCAATTAATAAGATTCAATGAATTAGATCAGAAAATTTTCAACCAACTAAGTCACCTACCATAACCACATTCAAAACACAAAATCCCTTTTAAAGACCCTAAACTTAACCATTTTCAACCAACTAAGTCACTCACCAAACTACATTCAAAACAAAAAAAATCCAAACTTAACCATTTTCAACCAACTAAGTCACTTACCAAACTACATTCAAAACAAAAAAAATCCCTTTTAAAGTCCCTAAGCTTAACCATTTTCAACAAACTAAGTCACCTACCATAACCACATTCAGAACACAAAATCCCCTTCAAAGTCCCTAAACTTGACCATTTTCAACCAACTAAGCCACTAACCAAACTACATCCAAAACAAAAAAATCCCCTTCAAAGTCCCTAAACTTAACCATTTTCAACCAACTAAGTCTCAAAACAAAACCACATTCCAAAAAAAAAAACCTTTTACAGTCCGTAGACTTAACCATTTTCAACCAACAAAGTCACCTACCATAACCCCATTTAAAACACAAAATCTTCTTCAAAGTCACTACACTTAATCATTTTCAACCAACTAAGTCACCTACCATTGCCACATTCAGAACACAAAATCCCCTTCAAAGTCCCTAAACTTAACCATTTTCAACCAACTAAGTCACTAACCAAACTACATTCAAAACAAAAAAATCTCCTTCAAAGTCCCTAAACTAAACCATTTTCAACCAACTAAGTCTTAAAACAAAACCACATTGCAAAAAAAACCCCTTTTAAAGTCCCTAGAATTAACCATTTTCAACCAATGAAGTCACCTACCATAACCACATTGAAAACACAAAATCCCCTTCAAAGTCCCTAAACTTAACCATTTTCAACCAACTAAGTCACCCATCATAACCACATCCAGAACACAAAATCTCTTTCAAATTCCCTAAACTTAACCATTTTCAACCAACTAAGTCACTTACCAAACTACATTCAAAACAAAACCTTTTAAAGTCCCTAAACTTAACCATTTTCAACCAACTATGTCTCAAAACAAAAACACGTTCCTAAAAAAAAATCCCCTTCAAAGTCCCTAAACTTAACCATTTTCAACCAACTCAGTCTCAAAACAAAACCACTTTCCAAAAAAAAAAAAACCCTTTTACAGTCCCTAGACTTAACCATTTTCAACCAACTCAGTCTCAAAACAAAACAACATTCCAAAAAAAAATCCTTTTAAAGTCCCTAGACTTAACCATTTTCAACGAACGAAGTCACCTACCATAACCACATTCGAAACACTAAATCCCCTTCAAAGTCCCTACACTTAACCATTTTAAACCAACTAAGTGACCTACCATAACCACATTCAGAACACAAAATTCCATTCAAAGTCCCTAAACTTAACCATTTTCAATCAACTAAGTCACTTACCAAACTACATTCAAAACAAAAAAAAATCCCTTTCAAAGTCCCTAAACTTAACCATTTTCAATCAACTAAGTCACTTACCAAACTACATTCAAAACAAAAAAAACCCTTTTAAAGTCCCTAAACTTAACCATTTTCAACCAAGTAAGTCTCAAAACAAAACCACATTCCAAAAATAAAATCCCCTTCTAAGTCCCTAAACTTAACCATTTTCAACCAACTAAGTCTCAAAACAAAACCACATTAAAAAAAATCCCTTTTAAAGTCCCTAATAATCGTTTTCAACCAACTAAGTCACTTACCAAACTACATTCAAAACAAAAAAGAATCCTCTTTAAAGTCCCTAGACTTAACCATTTTCAACCAACTAAGTCACCTACCATACAAGAAACAAGCAACAAAAACATCAACAACATGTCGACAACAATG
This sequence comes from Capsicum annuum, assembly GCF_002878395.1. NCBI lineage: Eukaryota > Viridiplantae > Streptophyta > Magnoliopsida > Solanales > Solanaceae > Capsicum > Capsicum annuum. Next base: position 1,501 of record NW_025852859.1, on the reverse strand, counting down.
CTAGTGAATCGCACAAGGCCACACATGACTTTACTAGACTTCAATATGAACAATAACAAGAAGATAACAACAATGGTAGTGAATCGCACAAGGTCACACACGGCTTCACTAGACTTCAAGATGAAAAGTAACAAGACTTCAGTATAACAACTTAGAGAAAAGTCAACTTACTTTTGCTTGGCCTAAATGAAAGTGCTAGAGACAAGCCATCACTGGTAAAATAGCAAAGTAATCCTTCCACTGAATTCGGATTCTGCCAAACGATAACATCAAATTCCAAGCAACGAATTATGCAAGTAGAATTAAAAAATCTTGTTCATTACACAAAGTAACAAATATATTCTCAACCTTCAATAAAGTAACAAATCTTATAACCAACTTTTACTTCAATAAGATTGATAATTTTAATCAATAACATAATGAATTATCAAATAATACTGCTAATCTGATATCTAAACTATACAGTTCTTAACATACACCAAATATTAACTTTAATTTTATTTTCTTAACATATCAACTTACTTTGTTACAACTTTATACGTTTACATTAGAGGGAAGATGAAAAATGAGTTATTTCACAAAAGTAAATATAATTTTCTTTCAAAAAATTATTTTCAGATAAGTGCTAACTAACTAAACCTAAATTTCTTGAACTATAATTTAATCTTTAACTAACTAAACCTAAATTTTCATTAATTTTTTAACTTTCAACTAACAAAAATTATGTAACGAAGCATAATAATTACAACAAATATGAAAAATATATACTTTAAGCTAAGTAAAATTACTACCAAAGAAATTTTAGTTACTACCAAATATGAAAAATATATACATTGAGGTAACTACAATACATACTTTAGCTAGTATCTAACAAGAAAATAAAGGTTACTAGAGCGGCGGGAATCGGCGACAAAGTGTTGATCCGATTTAAGGATTTGGAGATTTGGGGATCGTGTTTTGTGTTTGGAGATTTGGGGGTATTTTTGTTCTTTTATGTTTTATTAAAAGGCTAAAACCTGCCAGGTCGGGTCGGTCTATTTAATTTATTATTTTTTTAATTAATTAATGAAAACCGACCACAAGTGGTCGGTTTTCATTAATTAGTAAAAAAAAATTATTACTTAGTTAATAAAAATTATAATTTAGTTTAAAAAATTAATTAATTAATTAATTAAGTTAATTAAAATTTTACAAAAACAATCACAAAGTAAAATATAAGTGTTTGAATTACTTTTATACAAATTATTATCGTAAAACAATCACATGTGCACAATTTTAATAAAATGATTAAATCATATAATTAATTATGTTATCATTATATTAACGCAATACGAATATGTACAAATTAGATACTTGGTTATTTTATCAACTCATCAATAGGACTAGTATATTTCCTCAATAATATAATAATATCAATGCATTTTGCGAATTATGATATTTTATATATTTATATTTATATATATATAATATCGTAATTAAAAGCTAATTAGCCAAAAAATTA
>NW_025852858.1:0-12874 GCF_002878395.1 Capsicum annuum | reverse complement strand
TCACACTTAGAAACTCAAGGGTACTATCTAAGCACACCCATACAATCTTATATAACATAAATTCTTGCATACACTATTTCAAGCCTACTGATTAACCTTTCATACAACTAGCCCCATGGATATAAAATCTATTGAATCCAGATAAATAATATACCCACTTTACTGCTGCTAAACTTTTGGGTTCATGTATCTAATTCTAGATCATATGCTATTGAAGGATTCTAAGAAGGGATTTAAAAACACTTTGACTTTGGCTTAATGCACGATTTCATGAATATGAATAAAATACTTCATACTTTGGAACATAATGGCACTGATGTGATACTTTCAAGCCTGCATATAATCCGATAATTGTCTGTGGGGACTGTCTAAGAAAACTGTATTTTGAAGGACTTAAGCTTTGCTATTTTTGTTACCTCAATAATAAGGAAAATTTGGCACAAATGGATTAACGTAAGATCCTAAGGGAACACCTCTACTGCACGATCTGAGTCATGAAAAAAGGAAAATATTTCCTAAATGTTCAATAAGTGATTATGGTTCAAAGACCCAAACATGGACATTTCATCAAACATGTGAAACCATAAACTTATTTATGAAAATATCTTAAACATTAGGGAAATAATTAAACTTTATGGAAAAATCATAACTTTGGTATTTATCCTGGATCAACTGAACATGACATGGGAATTAAAACGTTCTAAACATGATATGACTCATTCCACTTGAAATCACTTATAATCATAATTTGAAATTTATTAAACAAGAGATTCATGAAGAGATTTTAACTTAACCGTGTAAAACTCATAATTTAAAACCAAAAAGGATTCTTGGGCTCCATTGGTGAACGGGGACGTATGAATGAACTACCACATACCTTAAGCTTTTAAATTGAAAGAGAAACACCAATATTGATACTTTCTTGAAGGTTCTTGAACTTGAGGAGCTTGAATTTTTTATTTCTTGGGGATAAAGGAATGGAATTCTTGTTCTTCGGGGAAGGGAATGTTATTCTTGAGAGAAAAATTAGAGAAGAACAGCAAAATTATGCATTAACTGATGCCCAAGTCGTGTTATGAATGATAGGGTTGATGGAAAAATACCTAATTACCCCTCTAATATTTAAATTCATAACTTGATGCAACAACGCCACCGCAATGCGATCTAACTGTGATTGTTGAATTTTCTAACCGTGATACGATGAACTCGAGTTTGGGACTATTGTCGCTCCATGGACTTATCGCGGAGACAATGTTGTTACATGATCTAAACAAGACACAAACCTCATCCAAAAAATCCTAAACTTCTCTGAGATATGCTCCTCAAATCCTCAAACATTAATTAACTCAAAAACCAATATCTAGGGGTCGAGAAAACCAATTAAAAGTTGTCCAAGTTTAGAAGCCTTAAAAATGACTAAGTCCCCAACACTTAGTGAAATGTTCAAGTTATAGAACCCTTAAACATGTAACTGAGAGCTGAATTGAGCTAAGAATTTTTTGAGGTATTACACCCAATGACTCTCTGGTCAGTATTAGAGGTTTGCCAGGCTATTAATGTTTTTTGTTTTCTTTTGGAGTTGTCAAGAAACGTCGAAGTTAAAGGCTTATTTAATATGAATTCAAATATATTCAAATGCTAATATGTCAATTTACTTTTCTTATGAGTTCCAATTTAAGTAGGCTTAATGGGTTAGCTTGGGACTATTTGTAGTCTTGTGCCCCTTGTGACGTCAAGGGGGTACTTCTAAGGTGTTACCAACTTGGTATCAGATCCTAAGGTTTTAAAAAGTTCTAGGGAGTTAGACAAGCCACATTATGTTGAGTCTTGATCATGGATGTAAAGCATACCACATTTATGAGAAAGCATATACAAAACAATTTAGGAATCATTATTTTTTGCATGATATATCATGTATACAGTTGTCTCTATATGCCTTAAATTATGCTTTTACATGATAAAAATGCCTCCTCATCGAGTCGATGCCTACAGAAATGATGATAAACCACCATTGCACACCAACCATCTGAATGAGAATGTATCTTACACTAAATTTTAGGCTGCCTTTGAAGTATTGGCTCAAGCAGTGAATGCCAATGTTCAAGGCAACCAGCAGACAATAGTTTTACTTCAGCAAAATGATAATTTAGCTATAGCTAGGAGTTATGACTTTATGAGCATGAATCCACCTAAGTTCCATGGGTCAAAGGTTGATGAAGATCCTTAACTCTTTATTGATGAGGTGAGAAAGATTAGTCAGATTATGTATGTTACTGTAGAGAAAAGCCTAAAATTGGCATTCTATAGGCTGAACTATGTTGCTTATGATTGGGTTGTTTTATGGAAGAAAGGTTTAGGTGAGAATTTAGATCTTATGTGTTGGTAGGTATTTTAGAATACTTTTTTGGATAGGTTCATTATGCATAAGATTAGGGAGTCTAAGGTGGAGGAGTTCATGAACTTGAGGCACGGCTCAATAAAAGTGAAGGATTACTACCTCAAATACACTAGTTGTCTAAGTATGCTCTGAAGTTGTTATTTGACTCTAGAGCTTGTATGAGAAAGTTTGTTTTTTGGGTGTCTTATTTGATGGTTAAAGAGTATAGGACTGTTGTAATACCCGTATCTTTTTCCTAGCTAGAAATAATCTCAAGAATGCTAGGACTTACTTTGATATACAAATCTGTTTTTGTACATGCATTATTTTTTATATTTTCACTTTCTATCATGTGGAAAATTGAGTTAGATTTCCAATGATACCAATATCGTCCAAATCCGATATCAGACAAAGAAGTTATAGACGTTTTACTTGGAATGGTCAGAATCGCCCAGGTGCAACGACCCAGTTGGCGGACCATCAAATTAGTGATAGACCACAACTTGGACCATCACTTCCAAGGCAGAAAGGTCCCATTCTGGTTAAGGCCTGACGAAAAAGTTGACGGATCATCAACTTAGTGACAGACCGCCACTTGGACCGTCAAAGCTATATCAGTTAAGCTATATTCTTGATAAGGACTGACGGATGAGTTGACGGGCCATCAAAGTTGTGACATACCATTAGCCAGGCCATCAACCCTTATCTAGTGAACCCCATTTCTTATCCACGTCTAACAGGCTGAATGACGGTCCACCAGGAGTCTGATGGACCATCAGTCGGACTGTCACATGCCACGTTCAACTTATTTCCATGTCATTTTAATAGGTGTTTTTTGGTCACTTATCACCCACCTATATATACCCAGAGAAGTCCGAATTCAGCCATTTTGCTCATTTTTATTTCACAAACAACAACTAGGGTTTCTCCCTAAATTAAATCTTCAAGACTAAAACTCAATCTTCTTTAAGAATCAAAGAATTTCAAATCCTTCCAGTTCAAAAACATCAAAAACATTGAGTCAGGTATGCATAGTGTTCATCTATGGACCCCTTTCATTCATAGAGTTCAAGAACCATGATTTTAAATGAGAAACTTTGATTCTCTTATTGCTATGTGATGTTGTTCATATCAATGACCATTGTTCAAACTTCAAAATATTATTTTAATATGATTTCCATAAAGTATGCATGTTGTGGTTAAAACCCATGAAATTGGGTGGTTCAAGATGATTAATATTTGTTGAGAAAACCTATGCCTAAGGTGTGCATGCAAGGTGTTTGTTAAAATGCCGAGGATGCTAGAAGTTCATATTGACATGATTCTATGATATCTAAATGACAAGTCCATATTAGCTATACATTCAATATGAATTCCATGCTATTTATGTGTTGCTATTGTTGTGGTGTGAAGCATGTGTGATAATGGAATTATAGAACATTTACACGAAATATATCCTGCTTTCCACACCATGTTTGAGTTAATTGAATAGACTCATGAAGCACACTATCCCTTACTTATGATATTATGAATTGTGGACTCAAATCTTGCGATCAAGTCATGTCATGTGTGTCGGTTTCCTTCTATCAAATCCTGGGGGTATTCATACCCAAAACTATAGTGGTATGCCTAGAGCCATGTTATGCTATCATGATATCTTTAGTCAAGCCACGTTTCATAAAATTCAGTCAGTTATGTGACTCAGGAAACCTCAAAAACCTTATGATCTCAGTCAATTATTAGTATTATTCCATCAGTCAATGGAAAATTAGTAAACCCAATTCATGTATAGTCAGTTAAATCATGTTCAGTCTATTCAGATAGGAGTAGAAGTTAGTACTGAGCGACCCTAAGGATAGGAACTCACCTGCTTCAGATGAAGGTGTGATTCTAGAAGCAATCCTTGTGTTCCAGAACTATGTAGCCAATATAGGTTTAGACATCAACACTGCCAGCTTAAGGGTTGATGGGGCGGACATCCACCGTTCTCTTTTATGACACTTCCAGATTTGAGGGTCACTCACAGCATGTCTTTAGCCGTGGCATGGTATTGACACCCTTCCAATCAAGGCAATGATTGGACTCTAGTTCAGCTATTTTAGCATACATGGGGTATGTCGGTTAAACAACTACCTCCCATAGTTTCAGTATCAGTCTCAGTAAAATAACTCAGACAGTTTTTCAGATATCAGTATACCAGGACTTTTAGATACAGTCAAATTTAGTTATAGCACGGGACTCAAAAAGTTCGACCAGATTCAGGACTGTCAGACACAATCATTCATGTTATCAGAACTATAGTTTCAGCCATGTATTAGCGTATAGATTTAGTTATCATGTACTCACGATCTCAGTTACTATGTATGTATGTTTTCACTCTTACATTCATATCAGTCAGTCAGTTAGCAATATTCATGCATGTAAACCCTTCGCTTTGGCCTACCTCACTCGTATACTTTGTACTCCAGTTGCACTAACGTATTTGTGCTATGGTGCTTTCTTTTCATGTTACACCATAGGTTCAAAGACACGAGTTCCAGACCAGAAATAGCAGTCGCATTCAGCACACAGAGTTGCAGTGAGTCCTCTTCATTTGAGGATGATATTACTTGATTTATTCATTTATTAATTCAGTTAGTTTTTAGTTTATGGAGTTAGTTGGAGACATGTTCCCTCAACTACTTATTTAGATAGTACTTAGAGGTTTTCAGATTTAGTATTCAGATTCAGTTCATATTCAGTTGTTTTGGGTATTTGCTACCCACATGGATGTCATGTTTTGACAGTTTCGTTATTCAGTTGAACCTTATGGCCTATTGTTCATATTTTTTGTATTTTACAAGTATATTATACAATGTACAGGTACAGATATCAGTCATGGGTTAGCTTGTGGTCCTTCAAGGTCATAAGCATTGTGTAGCATTCCAGTTTAGAAAATCAAGGTGTTACAAACTTAGTATCAGAGCCTAAGGTTGAATAGAGTCCTAGGAAGTCCAAAAGCCACATCTAGTAGAGTCTTGTACATGGGTGTGTTGCGCACCACATTTAAGCGCAGGAGCCTATAAGATATTTTAGGAATAATTTCCCCTTTTTCAATAGTCATGTCGTGATAGTGAGCATAATCTCAAGTTAAACTCTCAGTCTAATCCATTCTTCTCTCTACAGAGTATGCCTCTAAAGAGAAAAAACCAGCCAGCTCCTCAGCCCGAAGATCCTTTGGGTTAATATATTTCTCATGCGGAGTTTAGACCCATATTCACCATACTTGATCAGTCTGTGGCTGCCCATAATGAATGGCCACCAACTATTCCGGCCAATCTAGTGGCAAATTCCACAGCAGCTAGGATTCGAGACTTCACTCAAATGAACCCTCCTTCTTTCATAGGGTCTAAGTCTGATGAAGACCCTCAAGAGTTCATTGAACAAGTCTAGAAGGTCATTGACATTATGGGTGTTACTTTTATTCAGAGTGCTAAGTTAGATATATATTAGTTGCAAGATGTGGCTCACACTTGGTACAAATAGTGAAAATCTAAAAGGGTAGATGGTGCAGGTCCTATTGAGTGGGAGGAATTTGTCATGGCTTTCTTAGATAGATTCTTTACCCAAGAGCTGAGGGAAGCCAAATTTCTTGAATTCATCAACCTCAGGCAGGGAAACATGACGGTTAAGGAGTATTCTCTTTGATTTACTCAGCTAGCCAGATATGCCCCTCATATAGTTGCAGACAATAGGGCTAAGATAAGCAAGTGCAGGTCTGCGATGCTAAATAGTGATATGAATTTAGCTAGACTCATGACCCATGCCCAGCAAATAGAAGAGCAGAAGGTTAAGACTAGAAAGAGGAAGAATAAGAGAGCAAGATCAGGCAGTTTCAGTTTTGCTCCACCTAAATCTGAGGGAGGAAACCATTCACAGTTTCTTCTCAAGTCATAAACTCTAGCTTATTCTACAACAAGTGCTTTAGTTCAAAAGTTCAGAGAGGGTAACAAAGATAGAGCCCCAGGCTCTAAGTCTCAGGGCAGTGTTATCAGTGCCCGAACCAATCCCCTATGCTAGACTTATGATAAGAACCACAAGGGTATTTGAAGAGACGGTAGTGATGTTTGTTTCGGATGTGGCAAACCAGGATACAAGATCAAGGATTATCCTCAGTCAGGTCAGAAAAACTATCTCCATTACCCAGCTCAGTCTGATCGCTCGAATCAGCAAGGTGCCACTTCCAGTGGTAATAGTGGGCAACGCCCAAACAGACTATATGCTCTTCAGACCCGACAGGATCATAAAAATTCTCCTGATGTCGTTACTGGTAGTTTACAGAATTTCCATGTTCATGTTTGCGCTTTGTTAGATCCAGGTGTATCCTTATCTTTTGTTACTCCCTTTATAGCAGGAGATTTTGGAATTAGTCCCGAAATTCTCGTAGAGCCTTTTTCAGTATCTACCCAGTGGTTAAAACCAGCATAGCCCGACGAGTATATAGAAACTTCCCAGTTATGATATTTCATAAAGTCACCTCAACAGATTAAGTCAAATTAAATATAACTGATTTCAATGTCATTCTCAGCGTAGATTGACTTCATTCCTGCTATGCCATAGTTGACTACAGAAATAGAATAGTTTAGTTCCAGTTTCCAGATGAACCTGTCTTAGAGTGGAAGGGTAGTACTTCATCTTTTAGAGGTCAGATTGTTTGCTACCTTCGGGCAAGGAAAATGATTTCTAAGTGGTATGTGTATCATCTCATGCACGTTAAGGACTCAAGTTCCAAATCTCCCAGTCTCGAATTAGTCTCAGTGGTTAATGAATATCCTGCTATCTTTCCCAAATATCTTCTAGGGATTCCTCCCAAAAGGGAAATAGATTTTGGCATAGACCTTCTTCTAGATACTCAGCCTATCTCTATTCTGCCATACAGAATGGCACCAGCAAAGCTCAGACAGCTAAAAGATCAATTAAAGGATCTCTTAGATAAGGAATTCATCAAAATCAGTATTTCCTCATGGGGTACACCAGTCTTATTCGTGCATAAGAAAGATGGTTCTCTCAGAATATGTATCAATTACCGTCAGCTCAACAAAGTTACGGTCAAGAATAGGTATCCACTTCCCAAAATAGATGATCTATTTGGCCAACTTCAGGGCGCCGGTTACTTCTCCAATATATACCTCAGATCAGGCTATCATCAGCTTAGAATTAAAGAATGCGACATTCCGAAGATAGTTTTCCGTACTCGGTATGGTCACTTAGACTAGTCATGTCCTTTGGTCCTACCAATGCACCTATAGCTTTCATGGACTTGATAAATCGGGTGTTCAAGATGTACTTGGATATGTTCTTCATAGTCTTCATAGATGATATTCTGGTCTACTCTCGCACAGAGCGTGATCATTCAGATCATCTCAGAATTGTTCTTCAAACACTCAAAGATCATCAGCTATTCTCCAAGTTTAGCAAGTGTGAATTTTTGCTAATATTAGTAATATTACTTGGCCACATTATCTTTGGTGATAGCATTAGAGTAGATCCTCAGAAAGTTAAAGCAGTAAGGAATTGGCCTCTCTCTATCTCTCCATCAGATATCAGGAGTTTCTTGGATTTGGCTGGCTATTACAGATGGTTTGTCAAGGGATTTTCTTCTATTGCATCTCCTATGTCCAGATTGACTCTGAAGAAGGTCAAGTTTCATTGGTCAGATTCATACGAGAAGAGTTTTCCAGAATTGAAGACTCGACTCACCTCAACTCCAGTTTTAACCATTCCAGATGGTTTAGATAGTTTGGTGGTATATTATGATGCATCCAGAGTAGGTTTAGGTTGTGTCCTTATGAAGTATGGTAAGGTCATAGCCTATGCCTCAAGAAAGTTAAATCTACATAATAAGAATTGTCCTACTTATGATCTTGAGTTACTAGCCGTAGTCTTTGCCTTAAAGATTTAGAGGCATTATCTTTACGGAATTTATATAGACGTCATCACAAATCATAAGAGTCTCCAGTATGTCTTTTCTCAGAAAGATCTCAATCTTCATAAGAGAAAGTGGTTAGAGCTCTTGAAGGATTATGACATGAGTGTCCTTTACCATTCGGGAAAGGCCAACGTTATGGTCGATGCTCTCAGTAGACTCTCCGTGGGTAGTATTTCTCACGTTGAGGATAGCAAGAAGAAAATAGCTCAGGAAATCTATCAGCTTACAAGACTAGGCGTTCACTTAGTCTACTCTTTAAAGATTGGTGTATGTGTTTAGAGTAGTTCAGAGTTATCTCTAGTTTTTGAGGTAAAAGAAAAGCAAGATAGGGATTCTAGCCTTGTCAAGCTAAAGAGTCATTTCAGAATCAGAAGGTTGAGGTTTACTCCCAATGGGGGATGGTGTTCTTCGTTGTCAGAGTTGTTTGTGCGTTCTAGGTATAGATGACTTGAGGCAACGAATTCTTACAGAAGTGCATGGTGCGCGATACTCTATTCATCCAGGGGCCACTAAGATGTACCGTGACTTGTGGGAGATCTATTGGTGGAGTAGGATGAAGAGAGATATTGCAGAGTTTGTGGCTAGGTGCTCTACATATCAGCAGGTTAAAATAAAGCATCAGAAACCAAGTAGTTCCATGCAGGACTTCACCATTCCTACTTGGAAGTGGGAAGAAGTGAACATGGACTTCTTGTCTCGTTTGCCTCGTACTCGTAGTAAGTATTATTCAGTTTGGGTCATCATAGAAAGAATGACCAAATCATCTCATTTCCTTCCAGTTCGTACTTCTTACTCAGCCGAGGATTATGCGAAACTCTACATATGGGAGTTGGTCAGATTACACGATGTTCCCTCATCTATTATCTCAAACAGAAGTACCTAGTTCACCTCTCCCTTTTGGAAAGCATTCCAAAAAGGTCTCGGTACCCAAATCCATCCATTACAGTGTTTTATCCTCAGAAAGATGGTTAGAAAGGACCATTCAAACTCTCGAAGATATGCTAAGGGCATATGCAGTTGATTTCAAAGAAAGTTGGGATGACCACTTTCCTTTGGTTGAATTTGCATACAACAATAGCTATCATTCCAGTATTCAGATGGCTTTATTTGAAGCTCTTTATTATAGGAGGTGTAGATCTCCAATAGGTTGGTTCGAAGTTAGTGAGGCCTTAGTCATAGGTCCTGACTTGGTATTTGACGCCTTAGAGAAAGTTTAGTTGATCCAAGAGAGACTCTAGGCTGCTCAGAGCCGACAGAAGTCTTATGTAGATATTCGTAGAAAGGATCTCGAGTTCTAGGTCAATGACTATGTCTATCTTAAGATCACTCCCATAAAGAGAGTGAAGAGGTTCGAAAAAAAAGGGAAACTCAGTCCTTGCTATGTCGGTTCCTTTAGGATTCTCAGTCGCTTTGACAAGGTAGCTTATGAGCTTGAATTGCCTTCAGGTCTAGCCTCAGTCCATCCAGTCTTCCATGTCTCTTTGCTCAAGAATTGCATAGGTGACCCAACAGTTATAGTCCCTATTCAGAGCATTAACATTCATAACAGCCTCTTTTATGAAGAGATTCCCGTTAAAATCTTAGACTATTAGACTCGTCGGTTGAGGAACAAAGAAGTCCCTCTAGTCAAAGTTCTTTGGCAAAATCAGTCTCATGAGGGAGAGACTTGGGAAATAGAAGCAGATATACGTACCAATTACCCTCACCTTTTCTCCACCAATTCAGATCAAGCTCAGGGTAACAGTCCTTCTTAAGCTTATTTAGTTTCACGTTTAGCATTCAGTATAAACTTTGTATCTATTGACATTACGTACTCAGACATTCATTCATGTGTTGGTGTAGTATTTAATCATACATCAGCTATGAATTATCACCTTGAGAAACTTAGTTTAACATATTTCGCAGTTACGTATTCATGTATCAATTATCCATGCATCAGATATGCATGATCAGTATGCTATGTACAGTTTGTCAGTCATGAGATCATGTTCCAGCTATTCATGTTCAGATCATTATTTCCCCTCCCAGTCAATATCATTCGAGGTTGAATGTTCTCAAGGGGGAGATATTGTAATACTCCTGTCTTTTTCCTAGATAGAAATCATCTCAAGAATGCTAGGACTTACTTTAAAATGCAAATCTGTTTTTGTACATGCATTATTTTTTAGATTTTCACTTTCTATCACGTGGGAAATTGAGTTGGCTTTCCAACGATACCAATTTCATCCAAATCTGGTGTCAGACGAAGGAGTTATAGACGTTTTACTCGAAATGGTCAGAATCGTCCAGGTGCGATGGCCCAGTTGGCAGACCATCAACTTAGTGACAAACCACCAATCGGACCTTCACTTCAAAGGCAAAAGCATCCTGTTTTGGTTAAGTCCTGATGGAAAAGTTGATGAACCATCAACTTAGTGACGGACCACCACTTGGACCGTCAAAGCCATTCCAGTTAAGCCATGTTCTGGATAATGACTGACGACCGAGTTGACGGACCATCAAAATTGTGACGTACCATTAGCCAGGCCGTCAACCCTTATCCAGTGAAGCCTATTTCTGGTCAACGTCTGACGGGCTGAATGACAGTCCACTAGGAGTTTGAAAGACCGTCAGTCATACCATCACACACCACGTTCAGCTTATTTCCAGGTCATTTTAACAGGGGTATTTAGGTCATTTATCACCCGCCTATATATAACTAGATAAGTCGGAATGCAGTTATTCTGCTTACTTTTGTTTCACAAACAACAACTAGGGTTTCTCCCTAAATTAAATCTTCAAGACCAAGACTCAATCTTCTTCAAGAATCAAAGGATTTCAAATCCATCCAATTTGAAAACATCAAGAACCTTGAGTCAGATATGCGTAGTGTTCATCTATGGACCCTTTTCGTTCATAGAGTTCAAGAACCATGATTTCAAATGAGAAACTTTAATTTCCTTGTTGATATGTGATGTTGTTCATGTCAATGACCATTGTTTAAACTTCAGAATTTTATTTTAAGATGATTTCCATGAAGTATGCATGTTGTAGTTAAAACCCATGAAATTAGGTGGTTCAAGATGATTAATATTTGTTGAGAAAACTTATGCCCAAGTTGTGCATGCAAGGTGTTTGTTAAAATTCTTAGGATGCTAGAAGTTAATATTTACATGATTCTATGATATCTAAATGACAAGTCCATATTAGTTATACACTCAATATGAATTCCATGCTTTTTATGTGTTGCTTTTGTTGTGGTGTGAAGCATGTGTGATAATGGAATTATAGAACATGCACACGAAATGTATCCATGCTTTCCCTACCATGTTTGAGATGTTGAATAGACTCATGAAGCACACTATCCCTTACTTATGATATTATGAATTGTGGACTGAAATCTTGTGATAAAGTCATATCATGTGTGTCAGTTTCCTTCTATCGAGTCCTGGGGGTATTCGTATCCGAAACTATAGTTGTGTGCCTAGAGCCATGTGAGGTTGTCACGATATCTTCAGTTAACCCACGTTTTATAGAATTTAGTCAGTCATATGACTCATAAAACCTCAAAAACCTCATGATCTCAGTTAGTTATTAGTATTATTCCATCATTCAACCTAAATTCAGTAAACCTAGTTCATGTATAGTCAGTTAAATCATGTTCAGTCTCTTCAGAAGGGAGTAGGAGTTAGCACCGAGCGAAACCAAGGATGGGAACTCACCTTCTTTAAATGAAGGTGTGATTCTTAGAAGCAATTCTTGTGTTCCAGAACTATGTAGCCAGCATAGGTTGAGACATCAACACTGCCAGCTTGAGGGTTGATGGGGTAGACATCTATCGTTCTCTTTTGGGTACACTGCCAAATTTAAGGGTCACTCACAGCATGTCTTTACTCGTGGCATGGTATTGACATCCTTCCAATCAGGGAAATGATTGGACTTCAGTTCAGCTATTTTAGCATACATGGGGCATGTTGATTAAACAACTACCTCCCACAGTTTCAGTATCAGTCTCAATAAAAGAACTCAGACAGTTCTTTAGATATCAGTACACCAGGACTATTAGATAGAGCCAAATTCAGTTATAGCATAGGACTCAGAAAGTTTCACTAGATTTAGGACTGTCAGACACAGTCCTTCATGTTATCAGAACTATAGTTTCAGCCATGTATTAGTGTACAGATTTAGTTATCACGTACTCACGATCTCCTTATTTAGACAGTGCTTAGAGGTTTTCAGATTCAGTATTCAAATTCAGTTTAAATTCAGTTATTTTAGGTATTTGCTACCCACATGGATGTCATGTTTTAACAATTTCTTTATTCAGTTGAACCTTATGGCCTATTTTTCATGTTTTCCATATTTTACAAGTATATTATATAGTGTACAGGTACATATATTAGTCATGGGTTAGCTTGTGGTCCTTTGAAGTCATAAGCATCGTGTAGCATTCTGGTTTAGAAAATTAGGGCATTACAACTGCCATGCTGGTTAGGGATATGGATATTTCTTGGTTAATGGCTCATGATGCACAGATTTAGGTAGATACT
>NW_025852857.1:2657-3260 GCF_002878395.1 Capsicum annuum | reverse complement strand
TATTTTGTAGCGATGATGGAACTATTTTGTGACAATTGCAATTGTGAGTCAAATAGTTCTTATCATCACTACAAAGTATTTTTAAAACATTCTAAAAAATATTTCTATGATTATTTTTACTAAACATTCCAAACTCGGATAATCTTTAATGTCAAATCCCTATCAAAGTAAAAGTTGACCAAATAGAGACAAACACCACGTGTTGCAACCAATATGTTCTTGGAAGAAATAAGCTTTGGAAAATGTAGTAAGTTGTATCAGAAAAGTATCCAAGAATTTTATTTGCTTGTAAGTACCACATAAAATGGTATTGTTTTTGACATTTCATTTATTTTCATTAGCATATCAACATATGATATTCTATCTTTCCCACGATTCTGACATAAGTGAGCATATCAAAACTAGCAAATTCTGATCCCCTCCCTCCCCACCCTTTTTAGAAAGTAAAATTAACCCTCTTTTTTTTATTAACATGCTCTATACTAAAAACAGACTCAAAAGTCACTTCCTATTGAATTGCACCACTTTGGTTCTAGGCCTAGAGATTGCAACAATTGAAAGTCAAAACAATTGAAGAAGTAGAGTTGAGTAATCAAACTTGAC
>NW_025852857.1:0-2557 GCF_002878395.1 Capsicum annuum | reverse complement strand
TATCTTTTCCTAAAACCCCTGTTGAGTTGCCTTCCAGCAACCAAGTTTCATTCGATATCCAGCTAAAAAATAACTAATTATAGAGTTAGCCAATTGAATAGGATTATATTTAAACCCAATGCAGAGGTTATAAGGGATTGAAACACAGAATGTCATTAGAAATTTCAATTCCCAAAAATTCTTCCTTCATTTTGCTAGTTTCAACAACAGCAACAGACATAGTATAATCCCACAGGATGGTTTTGGGGAAGGTCGAAGATAAGAAGTTTTGTTTTGGAAAGACACTCGACTGAGCAATAAGTGAAAAAGAGGCAATAGCAACAAACAGAAATGACAGCAAGGCAAAACAACTAACTGGTACATGTATTAATCTAATAGTCTCCATTTCATTATACCAAAACTCAATATTATAATCTCCCTAAGTCTGTCCAGAGCTATAAACCGTACTGATGTGCCAAGTCGTGTGAACAAGTTATGGATACAACACATTAGAAAATATGCCAAGGAGTGGCAGAGTCACGTGTGCTTAAAGGGTATCGACCAACATCCCTTTTTCGAAAAATTACATTGCACAGCTAGGCAAAAATGTTACATGTATATACTACATATTGACTACCCTCGATTAGGGATTAAGCCAACTGGACTGAGGGGGGAGCTTAACTCGATTTCAATAAAAGAAGCATTACCTATGACTAATGTATGTAGATCAAGGACTGTGCTTCTTCATGAATTTACTTCTTTATACTGTGACATCCCTTGGTTAAAGTTCTTGCTCCGCCAATTAGGACCCATCCGCAAGCAAATTCATGTTATATTACCTATTTGATGGAAAGCAATCTATATAAAAAATGAACTTGATAGAGAAAAAGGCATCTGTTGAGCGAAAGGTGAAAAACACATCTAAAGTATTCCAATTTTTGAATTTCATGCCTAAACTATCACCAATTATTTAGTAAAACACGCATCAACTATTAGGTATATAACAGAAAATATCAGGATAGTAAAGGTGTGTTTTGGACCATTAACACAAATCTATCTATATAATAAAAGATATGAACTTGATGGAGGAAAAACAATCTATATTCAAATATGCAAACGGTTTTAGTAGGCACATAAATGATAAAAGTAAATAATTACCTCGCTCTCCTTGGCAATTAAATCGTTGCCGTTGATGTCGCTTCCATCCGTCAGAGGTAATTGATCCAAAGTTTGAAATTGCTCGACTCTTCTTCTTCTTCTGCATCTTCCTCTTCATTCTCCTTTTGCTTCTTCATTGACGGCTCATAATCTGATTCGCTCGAGTATTCTGATTTGCTTTCCTTTTCACCCTTCTGATTGAAGCGGTGGTGATGATGGCGGCACTATTAACCTGGCTTTGATACCAATTTAAGGATCTTAAAGAATTAATAGATGAAATAAGGGATAATAATTAAAATGAAACGGATTAAAACAACTTACAAGATTTTATTCAAACTTTAACTGAAAACATTACAAGAGAGTTTAGGGAAGTGGAATATTTCTTATGGTGGAAATTTTTTGATGCCTTCTCTAGAATTACAATATGTCTTATATAGACAGAAGTGAAAGATAAAATACATCTAAAGTGTACAAGTGTAAGGCTAAGATTAAGTCTTAGTAGCCAACAATCCTTTTATAAAGGTAGTTGAGTGCTTTTGCTTTTTGAAAAAGCTGAGTGCTTTGCTTTTGAAAAGCTTGTCTATAAGATTCCCATTAGGAACAGTAGAATGCCCTTTCAAAAAAGCAATTCCGGTTCTTTGAACCTCTACTTTTTTGAAGGGTCATTTCCCTATTCTTAATAGGGGTCCATATAGGCCATAGCTATTCCTTTAGGATTTAGCATATCTCCATTATTATCACTGCTTCCTGTGGAAGAAGCTTCTTGTAGAAGCTGTAATACTTGTTCTTCATAAGTTTCCTGGCTTTCCATATCCTGCAAAGCCTTCTTCAATTTTTTTTAGTGCCTTCTTATTTTGTGAGGCATTGTTTGGAGGTGAAAATGGTGAAGCTGTCTTTCCTGTATTCGGAGTCTTTGGCGCTACTGGCTTAGGAGTCCAGCCTTTGACCTTTATCTCTTTAGATAAATATTTGATATGATCCTATTCTCCTTTGGGGAAGTTCCAAGATATAATGTACGAAAAGGCGAGAACAGGGAATTTTTGGGCTAAGTCGGTGTTCTCACGGTTCTGGGGTGGGCTCGGGGCCATGCATATTTTGGGCCAAAAATTGATCGGGTTTCTTCAAGTAGGATGAGAAGCATCTTATTGTAGGCTGTTGGGGTTGGAGGGTCCATTTAGGTGGTTAATAGGGCAAAACAACGAGAATGGGGCATTTTCGGGCTAAATCGGTGTGCTATAGCTGTTCTAGGGTGGGCCCATGTACCAAGCATGTTTTGAGCATAAAATCAACCGAAGCCCCAAGGTAGTATGAGAAGTGTCCTAGTTGGGCCATTGGGGTCGGCGGGATCATTTGGGTGGCCAAACGGGCAAAATAGTGCGAAAGGGGCATTTTTAGGCTAAATTGGTGTGCTATATCCCAT
>NW_025852856.1:29394-70088 GCF_002878395.1 Capsicum annuum | reverse complement strand
AAGAAAATATTTCCGTGCAAAATCAGATAACCAAGAGGACAATAAAGCCAATTCCAATACCCGTTTCTCAGTAGGATTCCATATTGTAATTAAGCCGTCCTTTGGACAGCACTTCATTGGTGTACTTCGGCTAGTCAATCCAACAACTCTTAACTCGCATAATGTTTAAAGAAAAGAGACAATTGAGAAATTTTCTGTGTGTTTTTATTGATCACCGTTTCATCAATATATACAAGTAGGAATGAAAACAATGCCTTCATGCTATGTACATATGTCACTAGCCTATAGGCTAACTTCCTAACATACTTTGCAGAGAATTGTTCACAATATTCCTTTTGCTATGTTCACAGTTTCTTGGATTCTGGAAGGTATCCAAAGTTCCTTTTGTCTTGATTAGCTTATCTCCCACACTTTTCTTCTTTATTACATTTTTGATAGTGTCCTTGAGTTGGGAGAGGCGGGAAGTACTGTGATAGTTGGAGAAATCAGAAATTAACACTGATTTTGAATTTGAGATCCCAACACCCCCCTTCAAGTTGGAGGATGGTCAAACAATCCCCAACTTGGGCAAAAGGGATCGATGAATTGGTCCAGAGAGAGGTTTTGTGAGTACACTGGCCAACTGAGTTGTGGAGGGAACAAAACACAGTGAAATGAGTCCGGCAAGGTACTGTTGCCGAACAAAATGGCAATCAAGGTCCACGTGTTTCGTCCTCTCATGGAACACCGGGTTTTTGGCGATGTTAATCGCAGCCCGACTGTCAGAGTGCAGGGGAACAGGTAACAATGAAGAAACACTCAGATCGTCAAGTAAACAAACCATCCAAGTGATTTCAGCGACAACCCTGCGCATAGATCTGTACTCTGCTTCAGCGGATGAAAGGGAGACTAAAGATTGTTTCTTGGATTTCCACGAAACTGGACAACCCCCAAGAGTAATGTAATATCCACTGATAGAACGTCGGGTATCTGGGCACCTTCCCCAGTCAGAATCACAAAAAGCTACGAGGTCAAGACTCGAATCAGCGGAGAAGAAAATACCCATTCCTGGATCTGATAAAAGATACCTGAGAAATCTCAAAGCTACAGGATGTTGCATAAACTGACTAAGATGCTGAACAGTGAAGGATAAATCTTGTCAAGTGTTTGTGAGAAAATTTAATCTCCCCAAAAGAATACGATATACAGTCGGATTGGGTAAAAGTTCTCCTTCATCAGCTTGGAGTCGAGTGTTGGGATCTAAAGGAGAAGATATGGGTTTTAAGTCCGTGCAACCAAATTCTGACAGTAAGTCAAAAATAAATTTTCTTTGCCCCAAAATAATACCTCGTGGTTCACGAATGATCTCTATCCCTAAGAAATAATGGGCAGCACCAAGGTCTTTGATCCGAAATTCAGAATTTAAAAAGAGCTTGATAGATTCCAATTCACATACATCATCTCCTGTTAACAAGATGTCGTCCACATAAACCGCCAAAATAGATATTCTTCCTCGATTTTTCTTAAAGAAAAGAGAGTAGTCATTTAGAGAATGAGAATATCCCTTAAAACTTAAAGCTGCAGTCAGACAAGCATACCACTGCCTAGATGCTTGTCGAAATCCATAAAGTGATTTTTTAAGACGACAAACTTGAAATGAACTAGGAGCTTGCATACCAATAGGGAACTTCATATAGACTTCTTCCTGCAAATCACATGCAGGAAGGCATTATTCACATCCAATTGTGAAATATGCCAATGTTTCTTGACAGCCACTGTTAATAGACATCGGATTGTTGGCATCTTGACAACTGGGGAATATGTTTCTGCGAAATCGATCCCCTCTTGTTGAATATCCCCTCTCACAACTAACCGTGCTTTGAGGCGTTCAACTGTCCCATCTTGTTTATACTTAACCTTATACACCCATTTGCAGGGTAGAGCTTTCTCCCCTTTAGGCAATTCCACAACCTCCCAGGTATTATTTGATTCAAGAGCTTCAAATTCTTTAGCCATGGCTTCTTTCCACCCGGATGTAAACAGGCTAGGGAATAAGAAGTAGGTTCAGTGATAGAGGAAACAGAGTTTAGAAGAGATTGATTAGCACTGGACAATGCAGAAAAAGAAAGTGAAACAGGAGAAACAGGTGCAGAAAAACGCTGAGCAGAGACATCAGTGAGAATGACAGAATTGCAAATGTAGTCACTTAAGTACTTGGGTGTGTGAGATACACGAGTGGATTGTCTAGTAGGAAGTCGGGGCGCCTCATGATCAGGTGCTACAATGTCCTGTGGATGTGTAAGTTGAGGATCAAGGGGAATGCTAGGGATGTCCACCATTTCTGCAGGTAAAGAAGAGGAAGAGGAAGAGGAAGAGGTAGATATAGGATCTGCAGTAGGTAAAGGAGACAGAGAAGACGAATGTGAAATAGGGGAAAAGGAACCACAATCTGGAGGGACATAGGTGTCAGAGTGGAAAGGGAAAATGTTGTTTGCTGGAACAGTGCTAGAGAAAGGATAGATTCCTTCATGGAAAACAACATTTCTAGACTCAAAAATTTTGTTATTATTTAAGTCAAGAAGTTTGTATCCCTTCTTCCCAAAGGGATAACCTAAAAACACACACTTGACAGATTTCGGATCTAGTTTCCCTCTATTGACAGGTAAAGTAGAGGCATAACAAAGACAACCAAAACACCTGAGAATAGAATAATCAGGTGAGTGACCAAATAAGAGCTCATAAGGGGTTTTCATATTGGGCAATTTGGAAGTGAACCTATTTATTAAGAAAGTTGCTGTTAAGAGACACTCCCCCCAAAAATGAATAGGTAAATTTGACTGGAAAAGCAAAGCCCTACACACCTCTAACAAATGTCTGTGTTTTCTCTCCACAACTCCATTTTGCTGTGGAGAGCTTACACAAGAAGTTTGGTGTATGATTCCTCCTGACAAAAGTAACTCTTTTCCCTCTTTACTGCTCCCTAGCTCTAGGGCATTATCACTTCTAAGTATCTTGACCTTAGTGTGAAATTGGGTTTTAATCATAACCAAAAATTGCTTTAAGACTGTGAAAGCATTAGATTTAGTGCTCAAAAGGAAAGTTCAAGTAGCTCTACTGTGATCATCTACAATGGTTAGAAAGTACTTAAAACCATCGTGAGTTGAGGTTTTGTAAGGTCCCCATGTTTCAACATGTATAAGATCAAATATATGCTTGGAAACTATGTTAGTAGACCCAAAAGGTAATTTAGTTTGTTTTGCTTTAGCACAAACATCACAAGGAACAGAAATAGAATTGATAGGATCAGGACAAACATATTTCATATTAGAAAATGGCATGTGACCAAGTCTACAATGCCAAGTGTTTACATCAACAGCAACTGATCCTAGAAATGAAGAAGATTTTGATACTTGTGCTACGGCACTTTGATTACACTTGGAATTAAAAACTCTGCTAAAAGAAGATAGACTATTTGAATGCCTGGCTTGTCTGGTGCTACTTGAATGTAGAAGATACAACCCCCTAGTGACTTTACCAAGAACCAATGGCCTCTTCATTGAAGGGCCCTGCAGAATAGCTTCTGCACCAAAACTGGAGAAACTTAGAATTGATTTGAATTGTAAACAAAGTCTATAAACTGATAGAAGATTATAATGAAAAGATGGTACATATAGGACATGATGTATAGTGAAATCTGGGAACAAAGTCATTGATCCTGATTTAAAAACAAGAGATCTAGTGGAATTTGGCAGATTCACATATATAGGCTTAGGGAGGCTCTTAACATTGAACAACAAATTAAAATCAGATGTCATGTGCTCAGATGCTCCCGAGTCTAGAATCCAAGGAACTGTGCCTAAAGAGACATTAACGAAGGGCTTAGAAGAAGGTAGAGTAGTTATTCCAGCACAATTGACCGTTGCAGACTCCTCAGTATTAGTTTTTACTTCAGCTCCTAGCTTCATATGGTGTAAAAGTTGATACAAGTGATGATACTGATCCTGAGTCATTGGCTTGTCACCTGCACTACTACCCGATTCATCAACGAAATAAGCAGAATTGCTTTTCACAGTGGGTCCAATTTTCTTGGACTTTGTGAATTTGAAATCAGCAGGGAACCCTATCAACCTGTAACAATTTTCAATGGTATGGTTTGTCTTCTTACAGTAGGAACAAAAGAGCCCATTACCAATTTTCTTTCCTTCGGTTACAGGTTTTCTTTCTGCAAACTTCTGCGAATTGTAAGGTTGGCTAGGATGTCCTGCAGTGAAATCAGAAGATCCAGCTCCAAAGTTGTTTGTTCCATGCTTAGAAACATAAAAAGTTGTAGGTGCAGCATGTTGTGATACATGAACTTCCCTCTGTTTCTCATCCCTGATGAGGAGAGAATAGGCATGGTTCACTGAAGGGAGAGGGGAAAGCAACAATAAGCTGCTTCTAGGTCCTGTATAAGCTTCATTCAGTCCCATAAGGAATTGAATAAGCCTTCATCTTTTTCAGATTTGTTAGATTTCACCTTACCTCCACATGAACAATCACAGGTGCAAGGGACACATTTCCTTGAACTGACTCACTGATTTCCTTTTGTAGTTGATAAAGAAGAGGTCCATTGCTCTGTCCAAACCTCTCCTCAGGTTCTTCCCAGATGTGTTTTGCAGTCTTGGAGTATAAAACACTTTCAGCAATCTCCTTTGAGAGGGAGTTCAGGAGCCAAGAGATCACCATGTTGTTGCACCTTGACCATGTTTTATAAGTATCAGAAGTGATATTTGGTGTGGTAATTGTTCTATCAATGAAACCAACCTTATTCTTTGGTGATAAAGCTATCAAAATTCCCTGCGCCAACCACCATATCCCTTACCATCAAAAATGGTGTTCACGAGCACCATTCCAGGGGAATCTGAAGCATGAAGAAAGAATGGGTGAGCTGTATCTAGCATATTCCCTTGAGTTGGAAGTAGTACCAACTCCAGGTGAAGAGGTCTGATTGTTGCTTTCATTAGTAGGGGTGTCTTCCATTAGATATGGAAGAGAGAGAGAATTAAAGGGAAAGAGACTGTAAAAAAAAAATTAGGATATATTCCTAATGCTTTGATACCATGTTTAAAGAAAAGAGACAATTGAGAAATTTTCTCTGTGTTTTTATTGATCACCATTTCATCAATTTATACAAGTAGGAATGAAAACAACGCCTTCATGCTATGTACATATGTCACTAGCCTATAGGCTAACTTCCTAACATACTTTGCAGTGAATTATTCACAATATTCCTTTTGCTATGTACACAGTTTCTTGGATTCTGGAAGGTATTCAAAGTTCCTTTTGTCTTGATTAGCTTATCTCCCACACTCTTCTTCTTTATTACATTTTTGATAGTGTCCTTGAGTTGGGAGAGGCGGGAAGTACTGTGATAGTTGGAGAAATCAGAAATTAACACTGATTTTGAATTTGAGATCCTAACACATAAAACGGAGTGACGTCTCTTTCATCAAGTCCAGCAGCTTGCAGAGTTTTTTCAAGAGATTTCTGCAGGTCCGACTGCCGCAATGACTGAAAATGACAAAAAAGGGATCGTGACTAACCTCCTACGGCTAAAGCGGGTGGAAATGAACATACCTCCAACTTTTCTTGATAGGATGAAAATAAATTCAACTGCTCTGAAGTCATCTCTGCCATCAGAAGTTCTGGTTCTGCAGCTCTCTCGAGTATCCTCAAAATCCTTGCCCCTTCTTTATTTTCGTAGTTGCTTCCTATGTAGGCATCTTTCTTTTCTTTTTGAGATTCTGAGACTACTCCCTCCACAATGCTACTGCATCTAGATTGACAAAACTCACAAATATAGGCCGTATTAGTACATATCACAGAGATTCATTAATAAAACATATCAAATAGTATTGAAGTGGCACCGCGTGAAAGTTGAAACCGTATTCGAAAATACGTCACATCCAAGATATAAGCATGCTCTAACAGAAAGGAACTACATCCTAGAATGACAGTTTCTTGATATGACAGAAGGAAAAAGAGTGCCAGGGAAAATCCTGAAATAACATGATAAACCTTATGGTATCTTTATTGGAAAACTCAAAAGCTTGATTAGTGTTACAGTAATTATTACTCCCTCTGCTTCAAAAATTTTCTTAGCTTGACTTGACAAGGAGTTTAAGAATGTAAAGAAAACTCGAATCTTGTGGTCTTAAACTAAAATATGTGTAATGAATCAAAATGCCCTTCAATCTTGTGATCTTAAACATGTCATGTGGGATGTTAAAATTAAAAAGTTACCAAGTTGGGAGAGGCTTTCTTTTTTGAAACAAACAATAAAGGAGAGTAAGATAAACATATTGAAACAGAGGGAGTAAGATATTATGAAGAAATTTTCCCATCATACTTTGGAAAAATTGACTCAAGTGCTTGCACCAAATTTTAGAAGGAAGGCCAGCACCAGCTTTTCATAACTAGAGCTAGATCAAACTTTTAGTACTGAGCGAACTAAAATTTGTACTTTTTGCTTACTGTCACACCTTGTCATTCTTTATTTTCAATCCACCAGACTAATAATCGAACCAAACTCAGCTGCTAAATCCACCATTAACAACCACCACTCATTACCACCTATCCATATTCATACATACAAACATATTTACGTGTTACACATAATTCATTAAAAGAGATATCATCATTCAAAATAGATTGAATTAAGCAGACATTGGAGATTTGACTGCATTTAAACAGAGTTATACTAGTAGACCGGAGGATGCCAGATAATTTGATTAATCCAGACAATTAACAGTGTTAAAATTGAAGGCTTACTACAGAAAATTCAGTTGGAGAGTTGTATAATAGGACTCATTCAAGAATTATCTAAGCTTAACCCCAGTGCGCGCGTGGGGTTAGTAAAATATATTCAAGTGAAGGTTTTTAGGCTTTCTCATGCAATTTGTGACTGTTATAGTTACCAAAATAATGGTCAAATTAGTAGATGTAGAGGATTGCTCAACCCCATTTATGTTTCTCATTTAAAAAACTAATCTGCTATCCTGTTAGATAGCTAAGCTAATACATCGATACAGATGTCTGACCCACTGCAAATTTGATGGAAAAATCACACGTAATAGCAGGAGGCAGGGATCACTTTACAGATAAAAGAAGTGTGCCGCTTTTACATATGTTGCAGCAAAGAAATGATATTTATTGAATGAATCAAACGTGGCGAATCAAATGATTATTTCCATAGATGGATCAGATGCACAGTGGTCTAAGATGGAGTTAGGCCCATTTCTTGATGTATCACAGGATTCAAATGAGTAAAAAGCAAGAAGCCGGCAAGAGGACTCCAGGGTGAAACTACATACTCAAGGAAGCACAACGAGCCAAACTCATGATAGCTTTTCTCATCCAAAAGTAAGATTATCTGCGCCTCTTAATTTACTTCTTTTTGCCTCTAAGTGACGGTTTCTATCTATTGAAGAAAAAGTGATGGATTTCTTCAAATTAAAAAGAAAATTAAGCAATTTTAAAGATGAACCTATAATGCAGATATTAAGAGAAGGATGGAGAGAAATCTTTTAGGAAGCTAGCAGTCAAAAAAGCAAATAGTGGTGTATTTAGTATCACCTTACAACGAACCCCCCATTACTTAACCTGGATGTAATCAATTGCCATTAGAATCAAAACTAATTTTACTTCCCCAACAATTTTCAATGTTATTGTTATTCCTTGAAGAGAACAGCACCTCCGCCATCCTTGATTGACATCAATGATAATGGAATACCACTGCCTTTACCTAAGAATGTTTACATGAACCAAGACAGGACAAAGGGAGACAGAAAACTATAGTTGCATGGTCGGAATATAACTGCAAGTAATGAGTTCTTGGCTTTTAATAATACATACATAAGCCCAAACGAGATGCCCAATGAGCTCTATATGTCCCATTTATATGCAGCAGTAA
This sequence comes from Capsicum annuum, assembly GCF_002878395.1. NCBI lineage: Eukaryota > Viridiplantae > Streptophyta > Magnoliopsida > Solanales > Solanaceae > Capsicum > Capsicum annuum. The sequence continues at coordinate 62,158 of NW_025852856.1, read as the reverse complement.
ACTAGTCATCCCTGATGCCTAGAATTAATGCAGACCTTTAAAAATGTCAATAGAAATTGGAAAAGCCCTTGAAAGCAACAATATTTATTTTCTACAAACAGGATCCCTTAACAAAGGATAAACTATAACAATTAATTTAATATGGTAACCTAAGCTTTTCGCCAACAAACAGATTTCCAGCAGCCAACTTCTTGGATAGTGGTATATCTAAGACGGCAATTATTGAATACCTATAAAACAAACAAATTCTGCATGATCATGAAATCCAATTTATAACAGTGATAGGCATTAATATTTTTCTTACCAACCATCCGTCAGTTCAACTTTTGCACTAGATGCATTTTGGGTCGTGCTAGATAATGAAGATTGAGGTCCGACTGGGGGGTCGCAAATTGAATAGATATTGGAAACACAGAGTATCATCATAGAAGAAGGTGGGACATCTCCTTCTAGGATTCTCTTAACTGCAGATCGATGACCATAATTTACTTCTCTTTCATATCTGTCCAAAGGATGAATTGATGTTTTTATCGAACCGGTGAGATCCGAGAGAGAATGCACAAACAGGCTCAATTACGGATACCTGTGATTTGTAACCCACTTGTTGGAATGATGAGGAATGTTTGTAAGCATGATGCATGGGAAGAACAATTTAAAAGGATATCAACCATATTAAACAATAGAATTGTCTTGATCTCATAAGAAGAATATTGAGGCCCCAATAGAAAAGTAAACTCATGATTATAACTCTATTGATCCATCTGTGGATCTAAGAGAAAGTAGCAGATACAAGTGCCCGCAAATCTCAACAATGTCAGAACTGTATGTGAAAGCTATCACCAAATCATTTTGTAGTCTTTAACTCAAGCTGCCAGACACACAGATGCATAATTCAATGCATACTATTAGCAACATCTATTCATACTGCTACAAGCAACAATTCTTTAATGCAACACTTGAAACAGATTGGTTCCTTCTAACAAAACTTTTTACTGCACACCCATGATTCTAGCACTATAGATCAATTCTGTGGATCTAAGGGAAAGCAGCAGATACAAGTGCCTGCAATTCTCAACAATGTCCGAACTGTAGGTTTCAACAAAAGCTGCCAGACAATATTTGAACAGAGTGTAGAGAATTACCCATAGGAATGTTCGGAATGACCTTCTCAGCTAAAGACGTGATTAACCATACACGAATTTCAAATAAATAAAACATACAAACCAATAGAGGTAATCAATAAAGAGGCAAGTATTCGGAATGTTACCCGTATTAAATTCTGGGTAACAGTGAACTAATCGTTAGGCAATTCATGCATGAAAGCTGGCTTCAAGGATATATATTTATATATATACATACATACTTACAGTGAACTAATCGTTAGGCAATTCATGCATGAAAGCTGGCTTCAAGGATATATATTTATATATATACATACATACTTGGTGGATTAATTAAATATTCAAAGCAGAAGCAGAAGGCTGCAGAGCAAGACAATGCAAAAGTTGTTCCGTATGAAACAGAAGCATTGCAAATACTGTCAATCATACACTGTACCCAATAGTCACCTCTATTATCCCCTGCATAATTACAGTCACCTCTATTATCCCCTGCATAATAACTATAACTGGAGTATCTAAACATGCACCCATTCAGATCCCCACCCAAAAATTTCTTCTAGTCGACCATGATCATCATCCCAATGGAAGTAAATATATCAACTTCATAGCCTTGACCGGATCATTCAGTGTCATTATCATCATGCTCTCTGAAATACAAGAGAAGACTAAAGTAATAAGCAATTTTTTCAAGAAAATTAAGCATAAAATATAACAACTATGTTAGATAGGAACCATAACTTAAAGGGATGAATATATCCAAATATTTTAAAACCTTTACTTAATGATTTAATGGGCAAGGAATCAACAGAAAATATTAGAGAAACTATAGGAATTCTAAAACTTGGAATGAAGTTGGTTATGCCACACAAGATGTTCAAGGAGTGTGATCACCTTGCTTCTACCTCCATCATCTCCAAAAACAATTCTACTTTGGATTTTCTATTGTTAAGTCCTATCAAATACTGGTTCGCTTGAGCCTTGATCAAATCTTTCCACTTTGTAGACAATCCTGAAGCAATTAGTTGTGACACCTTTCTTGTACTCGTCTCAATCTGCATGACCTCATCACCTTCATAGCCTTGAAATAACGTCATCACAATTCTGGCAATTTCTGCATCGTTCAAAACTTTCTTTCCTTTACTTGATTGAGCAGTAGTTGAACACATTTTGTTGACACCCAAAACCTTTTGAGATGAACAAAACAAGCTTTTTTCAGCAGGTGTATCTTCAACAATCCGTTGGCGGGTTTTTCTCTTGATTCTCTTCAAGCTTCTAATTTTGTTACCGACTTGAACTAAAGTTGGTTCGAAACTGATTTTTCCCTTGATTATATTAAACAAATTATTACTAGTTGGCTCCTTTCCATGAATAGCTCTGTAACTTCCAATAGCTTCCAGCAGTATTTTCTCGTCCTTGTCTGTCCACACTCTTTGAAATGGTTTGCTTTGAGTTTTGACAAGTGCATTGTCATCTTTTACATGTGTAATTGCTTTAGACTCTTCCACAAGGAAAATGTGTTAAAAATAATCATTTGGTTGAATAGAGGCAAAATCATAACATATTAAAAGAAATAAGACGAAGAAAAAGAAACTAACCATCGGAACTCCCAATATCATTATCTTGTTCGTCCTTAGACTTACTAGTGCCACCTTTTGACTCCTCATCATTATCTTTTTTTCCTTCGTTATCATCATTCACATCGTCCCTAGATCCTTCATTAAGGCCATCTTCTTTTTCTCCCTCTTCATCATCATTGATATCGTCCCCGAACCCTTCTTGAAGACCATCAGGTGTTCCATTGTAAAGACACGTCCAATTAATAGTTGGCATATCTTTTGAATTTTTCACAGGTTGTTGTTGATTAGTTTGCAAATTTTTTTTCATATCTTGCTGAAAGGCGCTCATCTTCACATTTGAACTTTCCATTATCAATTTTTCTGAAGAGTTGGTTTGAGAATTATCAAGGACATATTCAAGGATTCCACTCTTTTATCGGAATCTTCTTGTGGACGTTTGGCCTTTAGGGGGAGAAAGCAGTATCTTGTTTTTCACTTACAAGTTACAAGTTTGGAGTACAATTTGATTTTTGTCTAGAATACACCACTACATCATATATATACTCGTTTGGTTGAGCTTCTCGAGGGACTATTTGCTCAGACAATTGAAAAGATTTGGGGTGTGTTTGGCAGGAGTATTTCTAAGAAAATGTTTTTATTTGATTGCTATGGTAAGATAAATGTTTCAGCTCAGTAATTTTAATCAAAGTATGTCAATATTTAAATCAGCTTACAAAAATAAAATACTATTTTAAAAAAAAAAATTCAAAAATAAAATAAACATATTTCATAGTAACGTATTAGACATTATCTTATTTAAAATAATAAGTTAACAAAAAAAATTGATGCTTAACGATATTATAGAGAAATTTATTGTTGTGGGTGATATTTTATCCTTAATACGTTACTCGCATTAACGACTCTCCACCAAACTCTTCTCATGTGCGGAAGGTGCTTGAGTGTATATAAAGTTGTAACTCTGAATAACGACTTAAGTTAAAATATTGCCGATAGTAACTACTTTAAAGATCACATTTTGACATTAAAATGTGACCTACAAATGCAGATTTTTCCTCTAATGAAATGCATTTAGTATAAATATAACCCCTTAAAGTTTTACATTATATATTATAGCGTGTTTGATCAAGCTTATTTTTCTCAAAAGTACTTATTTTGTCTAATACGGACCTATTTTTTAAAAAATGAATTATTTGACCAAACTTTAGATAGAAAATAATTATGTTTACAGAGAAGTAGAAGTTGCTTTCATAAACTAAAAACTAGCTTCTTATTTTAAAAGCACTTTTAAAAATACACCTAAACTTTTTTAAAAAATTTGTTCAACACTAATGGCTTCTCAAAAGTATATTTTAAATTTATTGATCAAACACAAAGTGTTCTTACTCAAAATGCTTTTTTGAAAAATATTTTTGGAATAAGCACTACTCAAAATAAGGAATTTTGAAAACTTAGCCAAACAAGCTATTACTTTCATATTACAAACTAGTAACTGTAGCTCATGCCAACACGAGCCTAACTTATTTTATTTACGTTATCTCAATTTATACAGCACAAATAGTATTTGGAGTGTCAATAAATTTTTAAATAATTTTAGTTGTTAATCATTGTAATTTATTGTACCTTTTACGTAATTAGTAATTTACGTTACTCACTTTGTTCCAATTTTAGAATTTAGAGAGTCAATTAAATTTTTGCTAACATATTTTTTAAAATATTTTAAATTATTAATCGTTGTGATTTTAGTATCTTTTAATGTAATTTCAAATAATTTATGTTACTTTCTTTATCGCAACTTATGTAACACTATTAAAATTTCAAAAGTCAATCATATTTTTTAATATATATTTTTTAAAATATTATAAGATGTTAATAGTTATGACTTATAATTATTCTTTTTGATTAATTTTTAAATATTAATATTTTGCCAAAATAAAATAAATTAATTAAAATAAACAAAGTACTAAATTTTCAAAACCTATTAAATTTGAAAACATCATTTGGATCAACAAATTACTAAATTAAAACACTAAAACATGCAAATTATAAAATGTCAAAACTACCCTGGATTTATGTGACACAAATATAATTTAGTTGATAGATCAATCATATTTTTAATTGTTTTTAAATATTTTAAATTGTGAGCTATTTTTTGTGGCATTGATAATCAATTATATTCTTAAAATAATTTAAGTTTTTAATTATTATGATTTATAATATTTTTTCTTCTATTCCAATTTAAGTGACACTGAAATAAATTCGAGAGTCAATCAAATTTTATGATTGAAGCAACAGAGTGAATATATCCTAAATGACTTATAATACCAAATTAGAATTAATATAGCAAAATTACTATAAGAAAATATTTGTGTCTCATATAAGATGCCATGCTAATCTAAACTATCAAGAATTAATTTATCATTTCATGCCAATTTTATTATTTATTAAATATTATTAATTTTTTTAATACCTAAATGACTTATTAGGGGTGATATAATAAATTACAATTGAAGCAGTTGAAGCAGACATGTCATAAAAGTTTATTTTACCCTTTTTATTAAATATTATTAATTTTTTTATATGTAAATGTCTTACAATAATTAATTAGGGATAATATAGTAAAATCATGAAACAAACATACTTGTGAATTTTTTTAAATGAGTCTCATATAATATGTCATATTAATTTAAAGTATTAAGAATTAATTCAGCATTTATTATTTATTAAATATTATTATTTTTTAATACCTAAATGACTTATAATAATTAATTAGAGATGACATAATAAAACTACGATTGAAGCAGCTGAAATAGACATGTCATAAATGTTTATTTTATCTTTTTAAATTAAATATTATTAATTTTCTTATATGTAAATAACTTAAAATAATTAATTAAAAATAATATAGTAAAATCACAGAAAGCTAAAGCAGGTGAAGAAACAAACATATTGACGAAGAGGTGCTTGCTTCTTCACACTTATTAATAATAGTAATTAAAACAACCAACAAGAAAAAACTTTTACTAAGTTGTAAGAAAAATGTGCTTTCTTCTCTTTGATAATAATTATGAGAAATTCACAACAATTTTTTGATAACATCGCTATAAAACTAAATAAAAGGACATTTTTTTCATGAAACAAATTTATTGAGGATGTTAAATGCTTCAGTTTAAGAAAAAGACATATTAGATTCTCCTTAAACTTTGCTTTATTTGTGTTATAAGCTTAAATTTTTCTTCTCAATTTTATGTTTGAATAATAAGCTTTAATTTAAATTTAATTGCTACGTTTTTTAAATGCAGACATCATAAACGTTATTCTCATTGCTGCATTTTATGTGATATATATTTTTCTAAGAAAAATAACATAGCCAGTATATATTCGCATAGTGGGTCCGAGGAAGGTAGATTGTACACAGTCCATACGACTAGGTAGAAATGTTGTTTTTAATAGACCCCCGGTTCGAGGCCAAACAACGTAAACAAAACATAATATAAGAACAAGAGACAAAAAGTAGTAACAAAACAACCGATAGTAGCAGAAAAAGATTATCACCAAATAATATGACTAGGAGGTCATGGGTTCAAGCCTTGGAAACAGCCTCTGACAGAATTGTAAGGTAAGGCTGCGTACGATATACCTTTGTGGTGGGGCCCTTCCCAGGACACATCGCATAGCAGTAGCTTTAGTTCACCGGGCTACCCCTTTTTTAGCCTTTCTCATGTATTTTCTCTCTTTTTGTATTTTCTATTATTCTCTTCTTCGTTTTTCCTTTTTTAGTTTTTTTCCTTCAATTTTTCTTTTCCTTTTTTTGTTGTTTTCGTTTTCTTTTTTCTTTTTTTACTTTTTCATAATTTTTCCTTTGTTTTTCCTTTTCATTTTTCCTCCTCTTTTTTTTCTTCTTTTTTTTTTTTTTGTATTTTTTCCCTATTTTATATTACTCTTCTTCTTTTTTTGTATTTTTTTCTCCTTTATTTTTTTCCTATTTTAATGGCTGATAGAGAGTCATTACTGGGAGTTACGTATTAAGGATAAAATGTTATCATTATAACAAATTTCTCTTTAACGTCGTTAAGCATCAATTTTTTCAGTTTTACTTTTTTTCTAATAGAAGTGTCACGACCTGAGACTACCCCCTAGTAATAACACGGTGCTTAGGACCACAATTCTAATAGCATATCGACACCTGAAATAAGGGGCAATTAAGTCGAAGTAATGAACTAAGACTTGCAGCAACAAACATTTGAGCTAAAGTACTAGTATGAAAGCTAAAATAAGAAAGGGAAAAAATCATATGTAGCAAACTTAAGCTCATAATTAGGAACTTCATAGCAACTATTTCATGATTACCTAAAATAACAACTTATATTTTGTATTTTACAAACTTGTTGCTACATAAATATATATACAAATGGATTTACTACCTTCTTTTTACTCAAATCAGATGAGTTAAATAAGGTATTATTACTCCATGTATTAAAAACTGAAGATTTCTTTTCCATGAATGAATCTTACTAAGCGTAATTGTCGTTATTTTTCAACAACTCAAAACAAAATTCAAAAACTTGTTTCACAATGTTATTTTCAGCAACTTAAATTAATCTCAAATCAACTGGAAAATTATTATCTACATGATCTTCGAAATTTCAAATTAAATCATTATTGTTGTTACAAGTATTGAATCAAAAAATTAATTTCTTATATGAATCTCATCAAATTAAAACCACGTCGTTTGAAATCATCTTTTTGGTATGTGATTGTTTTTTCGTCAATTTCTTTTTCAGTAAATAGATTGTGAATTTGTACATGAATTTCAAAAAAAATTAAGGCAACTATATTGTCACAATCCGAGGCTACCCCGTAATTGTAACACAGTGCTTAGAACCACAAGTGATCTCAAGCTAACCCATGTATTGGGATGATACTTGAATGACTAATTATAAATGTATATACAAGCTAAATTTGTTGAGTGAAAGCATAATCATGAGAAAATCAGAATAAATATAATACTGTAAAAGTTTACAATACAATAAATTTGAAGAAGGACCTTGAATTACTTATAATGACTCTGACTAACTATCTATAAAACCTCTACTATACTGACTATAGGTAACTAGGACATGCCTCCAACTACTACAAATCAATACATAAGTATAATAAAAATGTAATGCACGCACTGCAATGGAATGACTCCCCGAAATAAGAGAACTCATCACCTGCTGGCTGAATACTGAGAACTATCTGACTCTGGTGTGTGGACTATATCTATTACCTACATTATGAAGGAATGTAGCCACAAACACATATATGTTGTCAGTACTAAATCATGAAAATACTTAATGTATGCTTCAAAACTGAGGACATAAGCTATTTGCTGAAATATCCATTTAAAACACGATTATACATAAAAGCTAGAAGACTTATTAAAATTTATATGTCATGAGCTGAAAATATTTATGTAAGCTGAAAAGTGGTAGAAACATGAGTACTATATGCAAATCTCAAGTTAATGTTGAATAGGCCGTAAGACCATAATGAGGATCATGTATAAATACTGAGCATAAATACATAAATGTATAAAATGAATGCAAAACTAAGTGATCATGTACTGAAATGATCTACATAACTGATAAACTAAACACTTGATCATGCAAACCTGATTTAATATAATTTGAATACCGAAATGACACTGTGGGAGTTATCATGTAACCAACATACCGTAATCTGAGCTAATTGGGATCCAACCTGTAACCCTAGTTGGAAGGGTGTCAGTACTTTGCCACAACACTGGCTGTGTGGATCTACTAAATATGTGTCCTGAAGGACTAGGGAGTTAGTCCTCTACTGGCGGGTGACCCCTAAGAGAGTGTTAGTATCACAATATCATATATGTATTGAATCTATGTTTGTTAAATATTCTCGTAAATATGTTATAAGGAATTTCTGTCCTTTAGACTTAATTCACACTAGAATTGTGACACGAAGTTAATTCTTGCGGTTGAAAAAATATTTCAAAATTTTTATTGATGATTGTACTCGATATTATTGTATTTATTTACTTAACTGTAAGAATGAAGCAATTGAAGTATTTAAGCTATACAAAATTGAAGTTGAAAACAAGTTGAGTGAAGAGATAAAAAATAATAAAAAGTTATAAGAGTGTAATGTATGAATATCCTTTTGAAGAGATATGTTTGGGAAATAGTTATCCATTAAACTATTGCCCCTTACAAACCACAGTCCAACGGAATTATGAAAAATAAAAATTGGAGATTGAAGACAATGATAAAATGTCTTGTTAATAAGTTTTGAGTTGTCACAATACTTGTGGAGGGAAGCTATTATTATAGCAAATTGAATACTCAATAGAGTGGCTCACAACAAAACACATTCTGTTCCATATGGGAAATGAAAAGGGAGAAAGTTCAACTTGAAATATTTTAAGTGTGGTGGTTTTTAACTAAGATTCAAGTTCCTAAATTCAAGAGGATAAAAATAGGATCAAAAACTATGGATTGTATTTTTATTGGATATAATACCAACAACAAAACATATCAATTTTTGGTCAGTAAATTTAAACATCCTGATATTCATGATCCTGAATCAGAATTTAAATGTCCTTGAAAAGAATAAAAGAAAAATTACATTAAATGAAGAGTACTCATGACGTGGTAAATTTCAAAGAACATATACATCTTTTGGATTGAATTTTATGATTTTTCGACCTGAAGATGAGCCTCAAACATTTAATGAAGTCATATCTTCTGAAGACTCATCTTTTTGAAAAGTTACAGTCACTAATGAGATTGAATCAATCTTAAACAATCATACTTGAAAATAGATTGATCTCCTTCTGGAAATAAATATGTAGGTTTGAAATGAATCTTTAAGAAAATGAAAGCTGGTGAACTATTAAAAAATATAAGTTAAGGTTTGTTGTTAAATATCATACTTTGACATATACTTATGGTAATGAACATAACATCCATTTAGATGTTAGTAGCACAGGTGATTGTATATGATCTTGAAATTTATAAAATGAATGTGAAAACATATTTCTTAAATAAAGAGAAAGAGAAAGAAATTTACTTAGAACAATCTAAGGATTTTGTAGTTCTTGATTAAAAAAAAGTGTGCAAACCTATTGAGCTACTTTGTAGACTAAAACAAGCACTCAAATAATATTGATAAATTAATTTAAGATAAATGGGTATGACAAATGTTCTTACATTAAAAATTCTCTGAATCATGAAAGTCTTTGTTTTCTTGTATGTTGATGACATGTTGATCATAAGTGGAGCCATTATTGACATAAATGTTACTAAGTGCATACTGGCTAGAAAAATTGATATGAAAGAAGTACGAGTTGTTGACATAATCTTAGGAATTAGAATTCATAAAACTCAATTAGGTTTAGCACTTTCACTACCTCATTATATTGAAATGATACTTGACGAATTCTAGTATTTGAATTTCAATATGGTCAATACACCAATTGATTCAAATTTTGCACTTTAAAAGAAAAAAGGTGAAAGCGATAGCGATTCACAAGTGGACTATGCGCGATATTGAAAAGTTCAATGTCTATCATAAATTGTATTCGACCAAATATAGTATGTGCTGCTAGTAAGATGAGTTAGTTCAGAAGTAATCTCAATCAAACTCATTGGATAACAATGAAATAAGTTTTGGGATATCTAAAAATATACTCAAAATAATATTTTACATTATAACAAATATCTTGCAATAATTGAAGAATATAGTGATGAAAATTAAATTATCGGATCATCTAGAATTAAATCTACAAGTGGGTATGTATTTACTCTTAGTCAAGGAGTAGTTTCTTGCAAATCATTCAAACAAATATGTATCGCTCACTCAATAATGAAATCTGAATTTATAGTTATAGATAAGGTCGGTGAAGAAGCTTAATGAATGCAAAATTTCTTAAAAGATATTTCATTTTTTATATCTGAATGTTCCCTCCTTTATATATAATCTACTGTCAGTGGATAAATCTGTTAAGCGATTTCAATTTTATTTTTTATTCACTCCTATTGGATGTATTTTGTAGTCCCATTTTATAAAGATGGCTCAAGATTTTGGTGAGGCTAAGAGTGGACTCTTCTTACTTCAATCCTCTAGGGCTAAGCTTAGTAACTACTTTAGAAGTCACCAAAATATTTTGCTTTTAGATAATTATTCTATAACAAACCCCATGGTGGTTTTTAGATTTTTCTATATTTTAATCATTTTACTCCTCCTAATTATTGCTTTGTAGCATTTGTGAGCTTTGTGTGAGTCTTTGATTTTGAAAGGTTCTTGAATTGATATAGTTTACTTTAGTCTATATTTTGAGATTCAAGCATTAAAAGAATATTTTTGTTAGTTTCATCGACTCTAAAATATCAATTTTGAGCTAGTAACATGGTCGATTTGAATTTTAAAGCTCCATTATAATTTTTGAGTATTTGAGTGAGAAACTAGTTTATTTACCAAGAGTTGGATCTAGGTGAAACTTATTGATCATGATGTTGATGATTCTAATGGTTTCATTGAGTTCAGAACATAAAAATTAGTCTAGTAGCATAGTTGAAATTTGCTCACGGGGTTATGAATACATTTCAAGGGTCAGAGAGAAGAGCTTTTTAGCATGATTTTCTATTGTTATAGCACATTCATTCATGGAAAAAATGCACATTGCGTTTCCGAGACCTTGACTGCATTTGCAAAGGGCAAGCATGACCTTTATCATGTTCACAATAGGAGCGCCGAGTTAGCGATGAACAACTCCAATTAATGTAGGTCAAGAGTCCTTCGCATTCATAGGGACTTGATTGCTTTCATGGGGACCTGATAGCTTATGTGCTAAATCCAATGCGGTTTGATTGCGTTCACAGTCAATCTTTCACGTTCACGGGAAGCACTTGACCTGGTAACTTTAAATAATCTCATTTTAAGATTTAACCCCATTTTCATGTGGATTTCAAGTGGGTTTTTGCGATCTAAATCTTGGGTAAGTTTTTAAAAAGTTATTTTTATTTTTACCCATTAATTAAATTGTAAAATCATTTTCAAATCATTGTTTAAAATTTGAGATTTTGGGATTTTACTAGTCAAGTAAAAAATGATATTTTGATGAAATCTAACTTGATTTCAAATTTGTTTTCGATAAAATTTTTTATTTGAAACTCTTAGACTAAGAGTTTAGTGATTTTCTATAATAATTTTAGTTTTGCACTTGTGGATTCGAGTTTTGGTTTTCAAATTGAATTTTTGAACTCAAATTCGAAACATAGTGATGCGTGTATCTTTGAATGACCTAGAGTTGATTCTAATCTATAAATTAAAGATTACCAACATGAATTTCATAAACTAGATTATGAATTTTGATGGTTAGGAACCTTGAATTCCGTAAAGATGAGACCTTTAGCATAAAAAACTCTATTAATGGAGATGAGTTAAGCTTGAAAAACCTAATTAATGATTAATTGAACTTGGAGAATGATATAGACCATGAATTAAGGGTAGAATTAATAGATTTGAATTCCCCAAGATATTTTTTTGAAGAGTAATTAATTAATTACTCTTATAATTGCTTGATTTTTAGATGATTGATTATTCCAAGGCATGAAGGAAAGGAAAGAGCATCTTTATTGCAGCTTGTTTCTTCCAAAAGCTTGATGTCCAGGTAGGCTAGGTTTAATGAGTAGAAGATTGTGTTATTTTATATTTTCATAATTTAGAATTGAGGGGAAAAAGCATGTCTAGGCCTACAGGCAAGGAGTTGGGGTGGATAAAGAAACGAGAACTTAACTTTAATCTCGAAAACTATATTATTGATTAATTATGCGATATTTGTGATATTATGTGCTATGTGCCGCAATAAGATTGTTGTAAATGAAGGATGTGGATATGATAGTTCTTAGTTGTTCTGGTGATGAACCCAGTTAACTTATAATGCTATTAAGTTGTATGTGATGGGCAATAATATGGTGAGGAGAACCATGCTAGGATTAAGTATTGATGAGCATAGTAATACCTAAAGGATAGATGACTTGAATTAGTGTGATGATTGTATTATATGAAAAAAGGTAGTGATATTTTAATAATTAATGAGTAAGTAATACTCCAATAGTGATGTAATACACTGTATACTTCTAAACTAGAAAATAATCCGTTCTTCCTACGTGTGAAACCTCTAATCTTGTAATTTAAATTTGAGTACATGACTTACAATGAGTATTCTAGTGATAAGAGAGCTTATGATATGTTAAACTTGTTCATAGGAGTCACGTAAGGTAATGCAAGCTAAGAGCTTTGGAATCCATCAAGTTTTAGTGTTTGATTTGGCAAGGATCATTTTTGAACAAGTATAACTTGATGTATATATGTATTTTGGCATATTTAGACCCACCAAATTTTAGAGAATCGAATTAGCTTTCCAACGATACCAATTTTACCAAAATCCGACACCCGAGCAAAAGTTATGGCTTTGTAAAGTGGAGTGCACCGCCTAACAAATCACCTAAGGCTACTGAAATGGTTATGTCATAAGTTCTGCGATGCACAACCTAGATTAGGCGATAAGTTGTGTGCCGCACAACTTATTTTAGGCGATAATTTGTGCGCCGCACAACCTAGCTTAGGCGATGGGCAATGCAGCACATACCTTATGCCCCAAGTGACGTAAACACCCCATTTTTGAGTTATTTAAAGGGCAGAATGGGTATTTTTCACCACCTATTATGCATTAACACTAGATTTAAGCCCCAACTTACCAAAATATGGTCATTTTCACCATTTTCCTCAAGAATCAAACACTTTGGTCTCAAACTAAAAATCAAGATCCCTCAAAATTTCACCATTAAATTTTGAAATTGATTCAAGAATTGAAATCCCCAGATCTAGAGCTTAAAGTAGCATCCATCAATTGTACGAATAGAGTTTCGAAAGCAAGAGTTCATCCAAATTCATAATTTAAGGTATGTAGGGTTTGAACAAGGACAAATCTTTCGTCCTTGTGCCCAAAAATTGATTTTATTATAAGAGTTATTTGATTTTACATGTTTTCCTATGAAATTAATGTTGGGTTTATACCCTATGTTGATATTGATGAGATTATGAGATTTTCATTGTTTTAGTAGTTGAATTACATGATTATGTTTATATTTTTGTATATATAACTGAAATTTCCAGATTTTAAGATGATTATGAATGTTTTGTTTTCAAGCATGAATTTTGAGATGTTGAAATCATGAGATTCATATTATGAGTTATTTTTCCAATATCTTGATTGAGATGATTGAAAGATTTTAACATGATTGTTGAGCATAAAGTTTAAATATGATTTTGATGCATTAAAGCTTTATATTTTGAGTCCTAAGTACAAATGATGAGTTTATAAGAAGATTATGATCTCAAGTTTTGTTGACAAGTTTTGATAAGTTCTTTCAAAAGATAATATAGGAATCCACACTATTTATGATTAAAGCAAAGAGAAGCATAATTTGGTCTTCATTATAGACCCTTGAATTATTTTAAGGTGGATTTCCTAAAAGTTCTAAGCCTAAGTATAGGAGTAGTATTTAGCACTGAGCGGGAAGTGTGGGTTTAGTGCATCCTACTTCCCCAAAACTATGTGCCACCATAGGATTGAAATTTATGGGCCTAAGGCCAAGACAGTGATCACTAAAGTTAAGGTTCTATTCCAATGTGAAGGGTAGAACAACTCTCCCCAACGTGAGAAAGATGTTGGACTCCATGTTAGCTCATATGGTATATGTCGGTTAGAAGAAACTCTCAATCCTAAATTTATAAAGTCCTAAAGCTCCCAAGTCATTGAGTTTCACAGTTTTCCAATAAAGTTTCTTACTCTCCTTAACATAAAGTATATGTATTTTGAAAGATATGATTTTCAAGATTTCTAAGGTTCTTTAGTATCCCGAGTCTAAAAGAGTCCTAGAGTTCTCGAGTCTTAAAGTTCCTAAAGTTCTAAGCACCGTGTGACGTCTTAAGATAATTTTTTGGGGCATTACAAACTTGGTATCAGAGAATAGAGTTCAAGAGTCCTAGGGTGTTAATAAAGTCGTGTCTAGTAGAGTCTTATAGAACGGTGCGGAGACGTCTGTACTTTTCTCAGAGAGGCTACAAGGAAATTAGAAAATGTCTCCATTCTTTCAAGTCTCAGATCATGCTATAGAAAAGTTCTCTAAGAAACTTATAAAGATTCTCATCCTACTCTATTCAGGCCATCTCCGCCTTATTTTCAGGATATCAAAAACAGTTAAGCTTAAATCTTTATAGATATTACTTTCTTAGATAGTCTTCACAAATAGTTATGGGATTAAAGGCGAGCTAGAAAGTATCCCATCAGTGCTTTTGAGTTCCGAAGATTGAAATGCTTTATTTATGTTTGTGAAAATTGTGCACTAAGCCCAAGTTAGATGTGCTTTCAGATTCCCCCTCAAAATCCATAATGTAAATCTATACTTTCCTATCCATGTATTATTCTTAAGATAGCATGATCAGCAAGTTCCAATTCCTCCCCAGATAATGCTCTCAGACTTGCTAATAAGAAGTTTTAGAAGTCTCACAAAGGGCTTGACAGGAGCCTTCTAGTGTGTTATAAGCCCCTCAAGTTTAAAGTTATGCCCTCATTCTTATTCGTCGTTCAGTTAAGAAATATTAAGATGTGTATTCTTAGATCATTGACTATTATGTGCCAAGTTTCTATCTTTTTTAATCTTATTATCATTGTGTTGTTGTAACTAAAAGTCTAGTGAAGCCGTGTGGGGCTCTTTCAATTCACTAGCATAGTTGCCTTGTTATTCATCTCATTTTCTTGTTCAAAACACAAAAATCAAAGTCTAGTGAAGCTATGTGAGGCCTATTTTGATTCACTAGCAACTTGTTGTGTATCTTATTATTCTTGTGTCGATTGGAACTGGGGTTTAAAGGTGTATTGACAAGAAGGGTGGTAAGTGTGATTTATTGAATATATGTGTAGCTGAGTCTTTTTGCATATGATTGAGTTATTAATGAAGTGATATATCCTTGTGTGTTGGTTTAGTGGAAGGTAGAGAAGGAGTTATTAGTTAAGTTGAATTGTTGTTTTCTTGAAGTGTGAAAAGAGTTATTGATGGTATTTATTGTTTTAGAAAGTACGGGTTGTTGATGAAAGTATTTGGGGGTTTAGTATTGTCAATTTAGGTATCCCTTGGGGCTATAAAAAAGGAGTTTAGTTGACTCCTATAGAACTAAGAAAGAAGTTTAGGTGTATAGATGAGAAAATGGTAGTGATATGTAGAAGGAGGATGTGATAATGAATTGTAAATAAGATAGACCATACGATTATGGTTATGAGATTTTAGTGGGCTAGTGTTTTTGATGCTTTATTTTATGGTTTCCAAGTGAGAATAGTATATGAGGTTTTGTTGTTAATCATGTCTAGAACTAGACGCCAAGTTTGAATGGTATATGATCATCAAGGTGGAAATAACGATTGCTTGGTTAGTGATGCTAGCTGTATCGAGGTGAACCAATAGGCTTGAAATAGTGAATGCAGAAATTTAAGTTTACTAATTTGAGATTAAGTAAGATGTTGTATGAATGGTGTCAAAGTATCCCCAAGGTAATATGGGGCTGCATTATTTTCGAGGATTATGGCATGTTATGTGTGGCTAGTAGTACGATTGAGTTGTTAGGTGGAGAAAGACTAGTTAGATAATGAATGATGTTCTTGATAGCTAAGTTAAGGAGTTATGATTAAAGATATTGAGCTTTTAGTATGATTTTGATTCTCATGGTTTGGAAATATAAGTTTATAGGCAGGATATTGGTAGGCTCTAACAGAAGTAGTATGGTTCAGTAAGGGCTGAAGATATTTGTGTTAAGTGTTGGAGCCTAAGTTGAGTTTTTTTTTAAAGATTGAGCTAATAGAAAGTAGAATTGAAGAACTAGTTGGTGTGAACTCATAGTATGGTGATACTCTAAGTTAGTAAGTGTTCAAGTTATTAGATGACAAATATTGGGGACATAGAAAGATAGAGTTGAATCTTAGAATGAAGTATTAGCAGCGGGTTTTACACTTTAAGGTCTAGTCTTTCTGGGTAAGTTTATTATTTATGGGTATTATTATGCCCTAGACTCTAGAGAAAAGGGATTACAGTTTAGATTATAGTTAGTAAAGGGTTCCATAGACTTAGAATGTCATCTTTGATCTAAGGGGGAGATGGTAGAGTGAAGAACCAATTCAAGTTTTGAAAGTTAGATTACGTTATATGTCAACAAGAGTTGCGATGAGATACTAATCCTTTCTTTCTTTAGAGTATTCCTTGGATTTCAATCTTTATCACATCAGATTTATGTCATATGTGATAAATCCATACCTAAGGCCAATGCTTATGCACTTCATGTGTACTCAAGTCCATTATCAGTTTCTAGTAAGTAACAGCTTCAGTCTACGATTTGAGTCATTCCTCATAAATCTATGAACTTCAATCTTATGTTGAACTACTCATGATAAGTATGAATGCATATTTCAGAGTATGATCAGTTCTTAGAAACTCATGATGCTAGTGAAAGCTAGTTTATATCATGTACACCCTCAGTTTAGATCTCTTTAACGAATCTATACCTTTGATATTCTATTTCTCAGGCCTCAGTTAAGCGTCAAAGTTATGTATAGTATTCTTCTGTGCTTCAGGTCCCTATGTGTTAGCCCTTCTGTGACCTCTTCCTACATTAAGGTAGTGATGATTAATAGTTGTGTATATGGGAGAGAGTAAATGTTTATTGGTGAGAAAAGATCATCGTATGCCCATTTTAGCTAAGGCTATAAGTGTGAAGTAAGATTGAGGCCAAGTCTTTAATACATACTGTGGTTCGTTGAAAATTTCTGTGTATATTCTTAAGAATAGTGAAAGAATGTTGTTGTTGATAGAGGTTTAGAGACTAGGAGGAGTAAGCCTTTATGGGTATTTGCCTTGAAGTTCATAGGTGGTTATAATTATAGGCTTGAATGTCGTGTTGGGATGTAAGTGGAGGAATGCAATATGCACTAGTGAATTCATAGTAAGAGTTTAAAGTTAGTCATTAAAGTGATATGAAGAATCATCTTAGAGAGAAATAGTTGTGAAAATGCTTAGGGTATTGAATTCATGGTTCATACTAATGTTATAATGCAATGTGTAGTAAGTTGTGATTCAAGTTAAACTTGAACATGGTGAGAGAATTTAGTTCATCTCGGACATTAGTATATGAAGTTATATGGACCCGTGTGAGCATGCTATTAAAGGGGAGAAAGTATAGTTGAAAAGAGTATTTGAGAATTGTTTCTAAGCTTGAAAAAAAAAGTAGCAGTTGCATTGTCTAAGACCTAGAAATTCTAAACTAGTTTATGTTTAAGAAACCTATGTTCCATGTTACAAAGTTATAGCTATACTGAGTATTACTTCTTCGGATATTTCAGTCAGATCATGCCCAAGATTCTTTTTCCCTAATGTTATTATAACTTCTTGCTAAGAATGCTAAAGAAATATTCCAGTTGAGTATAAGCTTTTAGTATAATTCAGTCCGTATAGCCGACAATATAGTTTAGTAATCAGACAGACAAGTTCCCATGATTTTTCTATCTTTCCTATTCTTGAGGTAATTCATTCATGTCCATGCAAGTTGCAAATTCAGTTTATTCCAAGCATCTTGTTTAAGATATAGCTATTTAGTCATGACTCAGTTCATAAGTGCTCAGAGCATAACCTCTGTTTTTCAAGTATATCAGCTCGGATAGTGTAGCACCACTTGTACAATCTTAGCCTCATTGTCTCATGATTCGTGCCTGAATAATTTATCACTTCGCAGTTCTATATTAATGATTGTATCATGGAAATTTCAAGTGAATTCCAAACTCCTAGTATGAATCAGTTCCTGATGGTCAATAAGTCAGGTAAGCTCAAAATTCATCTTTATGATAGAATTTCTAAAGTTTCAGCTCAGCTATATTCTTTGTTAGAAGATACATTATTCTATACTTTAACATTTCAATAAGTTCCTTCCAATCATTCGAGGACGAATGATTCCAAGGGGGAGATATTGTAATACCCGTATATTTCTAAACTAGAAAACAAACCGTTCTTCTTACGTGTGAAACCTCTAATATTGTAATTTATATTTGAGTACATGACTCAAAATGAGTATCCTAGTGTAACGCCCCGAAATTGGGTCCCGAGACGTCACACGGTGCTTAGGGTCACAAGCTAACCCTTTTATTGGCATAACTCATAAGCAACTGAATTAAAAGTATAAATCTATACAAATTTGCGGAAAATAACTCTTTTCTGAATATGATAGATACAAAACTAAATTTACAAGATTACAACTCAGCTTTTACAACCAAAAGTGAAAACTGAATACATCAACTTCTACTGACTATCTATGAAGCCTCTACTAGTACTGACTATAGGTAGCCAAGTTATGACTCCCGACTATCCCAACTCAATATGGCTGAATAAAGAAAATACAATACTATTAATTCTGGATAACTGACTCGAACCCTCAAATCAAAAGGTCTCATCACTTGCTGACTGGATACCGCAAACTGACTGGATTTGAAGGCGCATACTATATCTTATACCTACATTTCGTAAAATTGTAGCCCACACATGGGTGTGTGTGGGTCAGTACCATAGAAATGTACTGAGCATATGAGGGTGCAATGTATATATAAAATAATAACTTAATATCATCACAGTTTATAAAATTATGATGCTGATATAAATGACTCACTTATCTCGAATTAAATCATCAAAATCATGGATGAATAATACATGTAAAGTAAAATAAGTGAGTCATTACAATAACTTCTCAATTTACTTTCCTCTCAGTTTCAAACTCGTAAAGTAATCAAGTCTTAAAATAGCTCTCTTTAGAGCATACATTTTAATCTTTCGAAAACAAGTCACTTTCTCAGAAATCATAGTTTTCAAACCATACACAATTATCTTAGATAGAATAGAGACACACTATGGGAGTTTCTCATAACCGACATAAACCATGTGAGCTACATGGAGTCCAACGTCTAACCCACATTGGGGAGAGCTATCCTATCCTTGCCATCGGAGTAGGACCTTAGTCATTTGATTCAGTAGTTATCACTATATCAGCCTCAGACTCACATCCTATGGGGGCACGTAGTTTTAGGGAAGTACCCCATTCCTGCTCGGTGCTAAATACTACTCTCGAACTTAGCTCAAAAATTTTAATCAGCCTCAGGCTCACAACTTCAAAGAAAATCCACAATAAACAATTCAAAAATTTGCATTGGGAGCCACTATGCTACCCCGATTATCATAAATCAATAAAACGTGTGAATTTCTTTTCTCACTTGGGTTCAAAATCAACTCTTTCACGACCAAAAAGGTTAAATCTTTCTACATCATGTCAAATTATTCAATTCACAAGATACTTATGGCACATAATTTCTCAAAATATCAATTTCAAATAGGGTTCAAAGACCCATATAATTATATCACAATAAAACTATCAAGATTCATGCTTCACTTCGTAGACATATGTATAAATCACTTTAACTTTGAAAAATTCAACTTTATGTATAACCATATCAACATTCTCATGAAAGCAATACAAGGTATCAATTCATATTTCAAATTCATAGGAAAACGTATAAAACCATGTATCTTTGTAAAAGAAAACCAACTTTAGGCACAAAAACGAAAGGGTGTTCATGTCGAAAAGCCCCACATACCTTTATGGTAACGAAATTGTTGAAAGAATGGACCTTCAATCTTGATTGTGCAACCCTAGTTATTTTTCTCCTATTGTTCTCTTGGATTATGTGCTTAAACTGATAATAGGGTTCTGATGTGTTTAAGAACAGTTAAATTCGTAAGGTTAAGTTTAGGGACGTGTAAGGAGTATTAAAAGACATAGTTGTCCTCGAAATAACTCAAAAACGGAGTGTTTTTGTTGCTGGAACCCTAAGTGTGTGTCGCACACCTCATCTAATATGCTAGGGTGTGCGCCGTACACCTTTTCGCACAATCTAAGGTATGCGTCGCACAACCTATCGCACATCCATACTGTCTCTCACGAAAATAGGCATAACTTTTCGCTCGGGTATTGGATTTTTACGAAATTGGTATCGTTGGAAAGTTAATTCAATTATATATAATTTTATAGGTTTTGGAATGAAAAATTCCATGTATATTAAGAGTTATACACGTTTGAAGTTGACCCTTGTAGAATCGAATGTCAAACTTCGGACAAATCAATTGATCTTAGCTCAAATTTGTTCTAGGTCATTGCTGTGAACACTTTTCACCTCTAAACTAATCCATAGACTAGGATAATGATCATGCAACTTATATTCATATGAGAATCGCTTGTATTAGATCTTAGACAAATAGGAACGACGGTTAGAATTTTAGCAAGAAAATATGGGGTGTTACATTATCTCCCCCTTGGAATCATTCGTCCTCGAATGTGGATAATTTACCTGAAACATAGAGGAATCTTTGTCTTTTAGATATTGTGCAACTGATAGAAACTGAATCACTGGATCTCAAGAATAATGAGCTACTGAACTGATTTTCAAGTGCATGAATTCTCATGAAAATAACTATATGGCTAAGATAGAAACAAGAGTGTCAACTTATCAGTAACCATTACTTTGCGCTGGATCTGATCTCATGAGAAAGGATGAGAGGTTTATGACATCAAAACTTGGGGTATTACAATATCCCCCTCTTGGGATCATTCGTCCCCGAATGATAATAATTTGGTAAAAATACTAGGAAGAGACTGTGATACTACACAGGATACTTACAAACTGAATCATGACTTAATATCTGAAACTAAAACTGATGCATGAACTGATCTGAATTCATAACCTAACTGGACACAACACATTGCCTCTTGGAATGGACGTACGCATGAGACTGCGGATAGTAAGACTAGGTGGAAAAATTAAGAATCTATAGGAGCTTATCTGCTTGTTTGCTAAACTGGATTGCACGCTATAAGGACTGAATCATATTGACTGCACATACTTAAATAGAGTATTTCTTCAGAATTTTTCTACAAAATTCTATTAACATTATGGAGCAACGAATTTGGGCATAATCTGAACAAAACATCTAACTAAGGAATCACAACATTGATATAACTGTATAGCATGAAATATAAATATATAACTCATAAACTAGGATAGGATTGCTAGGCCGCAGGCAACGCAACTTCTTACTTTCAAGCTTAGCATTACTTCTCAAATGCTCTCTCAACTATACTATTCCCCTTAAATACTATACTCATTTGATTCAACTTATAATTCTCAAATGGGCACTGATAAATCTTTCTGCAAGGTATAAATTAAACTAAGTCCTAAGGCCAAGACTAACTCAAAAATCATAAGATACAACATGCCACTCCATAATACTAGTCTAAACCGCACGATTCAATATTCTATATCTTCTTAGAGATCACACTCTAAGCATAACATGCCTTACCACTTCAATGACTAATTCAAAACTCTTGATATGGATTCACTAGTGTATATTGCATTCATCATCTTACACCCAACATGACCTTCAAGCCTATCATAAAAAAACACATATGATCTTCAAGGCAAAACCACATAAAGGCATACTTCGCATAATCTCTAAACCTTTATCAACAAAAATTTTCTTGCACTATTCTTAAGAACATACACACAATTTCTAACTAACCAAGACATGTATCAAAGACTTGGCCTCAATCTTACTTCACACTTTAGCCTTAGATAGAAAAGCACAAATAATCTTTCTTAATGAGGGTCATCAACTCTCTCACATCTAAACTATTGCTTATCCACTATCATCGCCACTATCTTAACATAGGAAGAGGTCACTGAAGGCTAACACATAAGAATCTGAAGCACAAAAACTACAATACATAACATTAACACTTATCTTAGGCCTGAGGAATAAATATCAAAGGCATAGATTCATTATAGAAATCTAAGATGAGGACATGCATGATATAATGCGAACTTCACTAGTATCATGGGTTTAAAAACTAGTCATACTCTGAAACATGAGTTCATACTTATCATGAGCTATTCAACATAAGACTGGAGTTCATACATTTATGAGAGATAACTCAAATCACAGAGTGAAGATGTTACATGCTTGCTAGAAGCTGAGAATGGTCTTGAGCATACATGATGGTTATAAGCATAGGCCTGTGGCATGGATTTATCACGCAAGTGATGGATTTGGTGTTGAAATGACTGAAATCCAAGGAATACTCTAGAGTAAGAAGGGGTCACTATCTCATCATAACTTATTATTGACATGTATCACAATCTAATTATTAAAACTTGGTTTGGTTCTTCACAACCATCTCCCCCTTAGGTCAAAGCTGGTATTCTAAGCATGATGGTCTACTCCATATCCTCGAGATTAAGCCATAATTTCATCATTATAATATCTATACATAAATGCTAAACTCACAAGAATAAACTAATTTCGAACTTACCGACTTTATTCTTAAACAACCCATCCATATGCTATCCTTAATTTCTAACTTTAATAATCATCATCAAAGACTTACACTCTCATTTACAACCATACCTACATTTCTAATCACATAATCATAGCCTACCAAGATCACACTTCTATACTTATATTTTTCCCAAACCATGAGAATAATAATCATACTTAAAAGGCTCAACATCTTTAATCATAACTCCTTAACTTAGCTATCAAGAACATCATAAATTATCTAACTAACCTTTCTCCACCTAGCAACTCAATGTTACTACAAACCGCACAATATGCAATAATCCTCAAAAAATAATGCAGTCATATAGCACCTTCGCCACACCTCTACATCATACTTAAATACGAACACATGATCTTACACTCTTGCATACACTGTTCAGGCCTACTAGATCACCTCCATATAACTAGCATCAACAATCGAACCATCCACTGTTCAACTTAATGTCTAGTGCTAAACATGATTTACAACCCAATCTCAAACACAATTCTCACTTTAAAACTATAGAACACAACATTAAGAAAAACTAGTATACAATGGCAATCGATCATAATCATATGGCCAATCTTATTCATAATTCGTTAACACATCCTCCTTCTTCACATCATTACTATTTACCCATCTTCATACCTAAATTACTTTCATAGCTCTATAAATTTCAACCAAACTTCCTCTTGCAATCTCAGGAAAGCCTAAATTAACAATACTCAACCACCAAGTACTTTCACCAATAAACTGTACTTTCTAGCACCATAAATACCATCAATAACTCTTTTTATACTTCAAGCAAACAACAATCCACCTTAACTAAAATCTCTTTCTCTATCTTTCACTAAACTAACAAACAAAGGTATATCACTTCATTAATAATTCAATCATAAGCAAAAAAAAATTCAGCTATACAAATTCAATAAACCACCCTTACCACCTTTTTTGTCACTATACTTCTAAACCCATACTTTCAACTAACACATGAACAAAAAGATAAATAACAAGTTACTAGTGAATCGAAATAGGCCTCACACGGCTTCACTAGACTTTGATTTTGTGTTTTGAACAAGAAAATTAGATGAATAATAAAGCAACTATGCTAGTGAATCAAAATAGGCCCCACACGGCTTCACTAGACTTTGGTTTTTCACAAACACAATCATAACAAAATAACGTAATACGGAGATAGAAACTTCACACATAATATTCAATGATCTAAGAATACACCTTACTCGATCTTAATTGAATAACTCATAAGAACGAGGGCATAACTTTAAATTTGAGGGACTTATAACATACTAGAAGGCTCCTCTCAAGCCGCTTTGTGTAACTTCTGAAACTTCTGCAAGAAAATATAAGAGCATTATCTTGGAAGGAACTAGAACTTGTTAATCGTGCTATCTCAAGAATAATACATAGATAGGGAAGTATAGATTCACATTATGGATTCTGGGGAGGAATCTGAAAGCACATCTGACTTGGGTATAGTGCACAACTTTTACAAACATGATAAAGCACTTCAATCTTTGAAACTCTAAAGCACTGATGGGATACTTTCTAGATCTCTTACAATCCTAATACTATCTATGAAGAATTAAGCTTGACTATTTCTGGTACCTTGAAAATGATGCAGAGATGGCCTGAATAGAGTAAGATGAAAATTTATATAACTTTGTTACAGAACCTTTTTATAGCATGATTTTAGACTTGAAAGAAGGGAAATATTTCCTAAATGCCCTGTAGCCTCTCGAAGAAAAGTATAGATGTCTCCGTACCATTTCGCAAGACTCTATTAGACACGGCTTCACAGACACCCTAGGACACTTGAACTCTATGCTCTGATACCAAGTTTGTAATGCCCCAAAATTGGGTCCTGAGACGTCACACGGTGCTTAGGATCACAAGTGACCCTAAGCTAACCCTTCTACTAGAATAACTCATAAGCAACTGAATTAAAAGTATAAATCTATACAAATTTGTAAAAAATAACTCTTTTCTAAATTTGATAGATACAAAACTAAGTTTACAAGATTGCCACTCTATTTTTACAACCAAAAGTGAAAATTGAATACATCAACTTCTACTGACTGTCTATAAAGCCTCTACTAGTACTGACTATAGGTAGCCGGGTCATGAATCTCGACTATCGTAACTCAATACGATTGAATAAAGAGAATATAATACTATTAATTCTGCATAACTAACTTGAGCCATCAAATCAAAAGGTCTCATCACTTGCTGACTGGATGCCGCAAACTGACTGGATTTGAAGGCGCATACTATACCTTGTACCTATATTTCGTAAGATTGTAGCCCACACACGGGTGTGGGGGGGGTCAATACCATAAAAATGTACTGAGCATATGGGGGTGCAATGTATATATAAAGTAATATCTTAATATCATCACAGTTTATAAAATTATGCATGCTGATATAAATGACTCACTTAGCTCGAATTAAATCATCAAAATCATGGATGAATAATACATGTAAAGTAAAACAAGTGAGTCATTACAATAAGTTCTCAATTTACTTTCCTCTCGATTTCAAACTCGTAAAGTAATCAAGTCTTAAAATAGCTCTCTTTAGAGCATACATTTCAATCTTTTGAAAACAAGTAAATTTCTCAGAAATCATAGTTTTCAAACCATACACACTTATCTTAGATAGAGTAGAGACATACTATAGGAGTTTCTCATAACCGACATAAACTATGTGAGCTACATGGAGTCCAACGTATAACCCACGTTGGGGAGAGCTTTCCTATCCTTGACATCGGAGTAGGACCTTAGTCATTTAATTCAGTAGTGATCACTATATCAGCCTCAGACTCACATCCTATGGGGGCACGTAGTTCTAGGGAAGTACCACACTTTCTGCTCAGTGCTAAATACTACTCTCGAACTTAGCTTAGAAATTTTAATCAGCCTCAGGCTCACAACTTTAAAGAAAATCCATAATAAACAATTCAACAATTTTCATTGGGAGCCAATATGCTACCCCTATTATCATAAATCAATCAAACGTATGGATTTCTTTTCTCACTTAGGCTCAAAATCAACTCTTTCATGACCAAAGAGGTTAAATATTTCTACATCATGTCAAATTATTCAATTCTCAAGATACTTATGACATATAATTTCTCAAAATATCAATTTCGAATACGGTTCAAAGACCCATATAATAATATCACAATAAAACCGTCAAGATTCATTCTTTACTTCGTAGACATATGTATAAATCACTTTAACTCTAAAAAATTCAACTTTATGTATAACCATATCAACATTCTCATGAAAGCAATATAAGTTATCAATTAATACTTCAAATTCATAGGAAAACGTATAAAATCATGTATCTTTGTAAAATAAAACCAACTTTAGGCACAAGAATGAAAAGGTGTTCTTGTTGAAAAGCCCCACATACCTTTATAGTAACGAAATCAATGAAGGAATGGACCTTCAATCTTGATTATGCAACCCTAGTTTTTTGCTCCTATTGCGCTCTTGGATGATGTTCTTAAACTGATAATAGGGTTCTGATGTGTTTAGGAACAGTTAAATTCATAAGGTTATGTTTAGGGACATGTAAGGAGTATTAAAAGACTTAGTTGTCCTCGAAATAACTCAAAAATAGAGTGTTTTCATTGCTGGAACACTAAGTGTGCATCGCACACCTCATCTCATATGCTAGGGTGTGCACTGTACACCTTATCACGCAAGCTAAGGTATGCGTCGCACAACCTATCACAAATCCATACTACCTCTCACAAAAATGGGCATAACTTTTTGCTCGGGTATTGGATTTTTGCGAAATTGATATTGTTGAAAATCTAATTTAATTATCTATAATTTGATAGGTCTTGGGATGAAAAAATCCATGTATATTAAGAGTTATATAAGTTTGAAGTTTACCCTTGTAGGAGCAAATGTCAAATTTTGGACAAATCAATTGATCTTAGCTCAACTTTGTTCTAGGTCATTGCTATGAATATTTATCACCTATAAAATACTCCATAGAGTAGGATAATGATCATGCAACTTGTATTCAAATGAGAATCACCAGAATTAGAACTTAGACGCGTAGAAACGATGGTTAGAATTTTAGCACAAAAATATGGGGTATTACACCTACTAAGAAGAGAGCTTATGATATGTTAAACATTTTCATAGGAGTCACTTAAGGTAATGCTAGCTAAGAGCTTTGGAATCCAACAAGTTTTACTATTTAATTTTGCAAGGGTCATATTTTATCTATCATAACTTGATGTATATGTGGTATTTTGGCAGATTTATACCAACCAAATTCTAGAAAATTGAATTATCTTTCCAATGATACCAATTTTGCCAAAATCCGACACCCGAGCAAAAAGTTATGGCTTTGCAAAGTGGAGTGCGTCCCCTAACAAATCGCCTAAGGCTATTGGAATGATTATTCCATAAGTTGTGCGATGCACAACCTAGCTTAGGTGTTAAGTTGTACACCGCACAATCTAGTTTAGGCGATAAGTTGTGCGCCGCACAACCTAGCTTAGGCGATAGGCAATGCGTCGCATACCTTATGGCCCAAGTGACATAAACACCCCATTTTTTGAGTTATTTTAAGGGCGGAATGGGTATTTTCCACCCTTATTATGCATTAACATGGGATTTAATCTTAATTGACCAAAATATGGTCATTTTCACCATTTTCCTCAAGAGCCAAACACTTTGCTCTCAAATTAAAAATCAAGATCCCTAAAAATTTCCCCTTTTAAATTTCAAAATTGATTCAAGAATTGAAATCCCCAGATCGAGAGCTTAAAGTTGCATCCATCAATTG
This sequence comes from Capsicum annuum, assembly GCF_002878395.1. Lineage (NCBI taxonomy): Eukaryota > Viridiplantae > Streptophyta > Magnoliopsida > Solanales > Solanaceae > Capsicum > Capsicum annuum. Next base: position 34,095 of record NW_025852856.1, on the reverse strand, counting down.
TACTAATAGAGTTTCAAAAGCAAGAGTTCATCCAAATTCATAATTTGAGGTATGTGGGGTTTGAACAAGGACAAATCTTTCGTCCTTGTGCCCAAAACTTGATTTTATTACAAGAGTTATTTGATTTTACATGTTTTCCTATGAAATTAAAGTTCGGTTTATACCATATGTTGATATTCATGAGATTATGAGATTTTCATTGTTTTAGAAGTTGAATTACATGAGTATGTTTATATTTTGGTATATATAGATGAAATTTCCATATTTTAAAATGATTATGAATGTTTTGTTTCCAGCATGAATTTTGAGATGTTGAAATCATGAGATTCATATTATGAGTTATTTTCCAATATCTTGATTGAGATGATTGAAAGCTTTTTAACATGATTGTTGAGCATAAATTTTAAATATAATTTTGATGCATTAAAGCTTTATATTTTGAGTCCTAAGTACAAATGATGAGTTTATAAGAAGATTATGATCTCAAGTTTTGTTGACAAGTTTTGATAAGTGCTTTCAAAAGCTAAGATAGAAATCCACACTATTTATGATTAAAGCAAAGAAAAGCATAATTTGGTATTCATTATAGACCCTTGAGTTATTTTAAGGTGGATTTCCTAAAAGTTCTGAGCCTAAGTATAGGAGTAGTTTCAGCACCAAGCAAGAAGGGTGGGTTTAGCGTATCCTACTTCCCCAAAACTATGTGCCACCATAGGATTAAGATTTATGGTCCTGAGGCTGAGACAATGATCACTAAAGTTAAGGTTCTATTTCAATGGCAAGGGTAGAACAACTCTCCCCAATGTGGGAAAGACGTTGGACTCCATGTTAGCTCACATGATTTATGTCGGTTAGAAGAAACTCTCAACCATAAAGTTATAGTCCTAAAGTTCCCAAGTCATTGAGTTTCACAATTTTCCAATAGTCTCTTACTCTCCTTAAGATAAAGTATATGTATTTCAAAAGCTATGGTTTTTAAGATTTCTAAGGTTCTCAAGTATCCCGAGTCCAAAAGAGTCCCAGAGTTCCCGAGTCTTAAAGTTCCTAAAGTTCTAAGTCCTTAAGTTTTAAAGAAGTTCTACTCTCCTCAAGATAAAAGCATGAGTTTTGAAAGTATTGTTTAAAGTTTCCTTGAGCCTACAAGTTTTGAGAATAAAAGGAGAATACAATTTCACAGTAAAGTGTAATGACTCACGAGATTTATATTACATGCTTCCTTATTCATGATTTATGAGATTCAGATTTTAGTTTTATTCAAGCTATGTGAGTCATCAATAATAACATGCATGTTTTTTATAAAGGTTGATGATATTGATTAGTTAATTGCATACACCCCCATATACTCAGTACATCATCAAATTATTGATCCACATATATGTCTGTGTGCTACATTTTCTCATAATATAGGTACAAGCGGTAGCGTATACACCATATTCAGTCAGTTTGTAGCTTCCAGTCAGCAAGTGATGAGTCCTATTGATTCAAGAGCTTGAGCCAGTTATATAGTTTGAGAGGTATTACATTTTTTTTATTTAGTCGTATTGAGTTGGGATAGTTGGGAGTCATGACCTGACTACCCATAGTCAGTACTAGTAGAGGCTTCATAGACAGTCACTAGTGTTAATGTATTTAATTTAAATTTTGTTTGTAACAGTAGAGTTGTAATCTTATAAAATCAAATTTGTATTGATCCAGTCAAAAAGATATTTTATGTTTCCGCTGATTTTGTTCAGATGTATATATTTTATACAGTTGTTTGTAAGTATTCAATAGAAGGGTTAGCTTGGGATCACTTGTGACCCTAAGCACCGTGTGACGTCTCAAGACGTATTTTCGAGGCGTTACAAATGACTTGAATGCTTAAGTATTAAATTGTGATTTATTTTATGATATTCGTATTTTGATATTTATAAAAACACTTTATCTATTGGATGCCCATGAGAGGCTAAATTAGTGATAATGATTATTTATTTAAATATGCCTAGGAGAGGCTTGTTTGATAATGATAAATCCTTGTATTAATGTCATGAATGGCTTGTTGATTTGTATTTGGACATGCTTGAAATTGTTGGTGCTTGAATTTTTGATATGTGTATGTTGGATCAGATACCACGTCGGTGCAGATATGTGTATATTGGCTTGGGTATGACGCCTGTACAGATATGTATATATATTGAATTGGGTACCACTCCGGTATGGATATATGTATATTGGATCACGTACCACGCCGGTATGGATATGTATATATATTGGATCGGCTATCATGCCGGTATGGATATATGTATTTAGGATTGGGTGCCACACCAGTACGGATATATATATGTTAGATCGAGTACTATGCCAGTACGAATATGTGTATGTTGGATCGAGTACCATGCCGGTATGGATATGTATATATATTGGATTGGGTATCACGTCGGTACGGATATGTGTATGTTAGATTGGGTACTACTCCGGTATGAATATATATATGTTGGATTGGGTACCCCGCCAGTATGAATGTGTATATGTTAGATCGGATACCACCTTGGTACGGTACATGAATATAGATTATTCCCTGTAGGTCATAACTATTTGGAAAAAAATAAATCCCATATCATGTGTGTACATATTTGTGTTGAGTCTGTGGATGTTTACAATATGGTTATACTCTTTATGGTTATGTGGCTTATTTGTGAGCACTGTTTGATCTGTTATTGCAGTATTATTGATTCATTGGGTATTTGATTGTGCGATATGTATTTGAAAAAGTGAAACTTTGTAATTACTTATATGTTGGTTGACTTGCTTCATTTATACGTGTTTTAATTGTATCTTACCAGAATGGCTAGTTATTATTCTTTAATATTATAAGAGAGCATTTGATTGTTAGCCCGAGAGTTTAGTGTGGGTTGTCTATGATTACAGGTTTGTTCCTATGAATATGAGTATTAAAAAGATAAGGTGAATAAAGAGGAATAGTGATGTATTAGCATTGGATTGTGGTTGATTGTGTGAATTAATAAGGCTAGAGTATGTTAGTAATGAATATAATATTGATGGAGTTGGAAGAGTAATTGGATGATATAACTTATATAGGTAATGTAATAATGTTATTCCATCCTTGGTTGAATTATATTCCATACAAAATGTCATGATTTATTTTCCTTTAATTCTATTTTATGATTATATGGACTAACACAGTCGATCGATGGTGCCTACTAGTACGTGTAGTTTTACTAACCCTAATCTTCTACATTCTTTCTTGGGGTGTAGAGTGGATGTAGGTTAGTTTGCAATTACTAGATGGATGAAGATATTCAGCACTAACTTCTGCACCTTCTTCCTAGATGTTAGAGTTCTTGTATTATTTATTTTACTATCAGTCTATGTTGTGATAGGTAGCTCTTGTACATGTCTGGCCAACTTTTGGGATAGTGAATGATATTTTGTAACACCCGATTTTCTGAACCGAAATGCTACATGGTGCTCATGACCCCGAAGGACCATAATCTAACCCATCACTGATATTTGTACCTGTATACTGCAAATCATGACAATATAAAGCGGATAACATGCATAATTGGCCATAAGGATATAATAATATCCATGGGGTAATGAATACCCAAAACAATTGAATATAAAACTGAATACAGAATCTAATAGCTAAATCTGACTAAATCTCAAAGCCTCTAAGTACTGTCTGAATAAGGAGTTGAAGGAACATGTCTCCAACTAACTCTATAAAACTAAATTGAAGAAATAAATGAATAAATCAAATAATGTCATCCTAGAATGAAGAGGACTCACTGCAACACTGTATACTGAAAGTGGCTACTACTGCTGGTCTGGGACTCGTGTCTCTAAACCTATGGTGTAATATGAAAAGAAAGCACCATTGCACAAATACGTCAGTACAACTGGAGTACTGAGTATACCAGTGAGGTAGGCCAATGCAAAGGGTTTATATGCATGAATAATGCTAACTGACTGACTAATATGAACGTAAGAGTACAAGCATACACACATAGTAATTGAGATCGTAAGTACGTGATAGCTAAATCCATACGCTAATACATGGCTAGAACTATAGTTTTGATAACATAGATGACTGTGTCTGACAGTCCTAAATCTGGTGGAACTTTCTGAGTTTCGTGCTATAACTGAGTTTGACTATATCTAATAGTCCTGGTATACTGATATCTGAAGAACTGTCTGAGTTCTTTTACTGAGAATGATACTAAAACTGTGGGAGGTAGTTGTTTAACTGACATGCCCTATGTATGCCATAATGGCTAAGCTGGGGTCCAATCTCTGCCCCAATTGGAGGGGTGTCAATACCGCGCCACTGGTAAAGATAGTTGTGAGTGACCCTTATCTGGCAGGTACTCAAGGTGATAATGGTGGGACCCTAAACTGACAGGTTAAGCCACCCCATCAACCCTAATCTGACAGGTTAAGATGTCTCAACCTACACTGGCTATATAGTTCTGGAACACAAGGATGACTACTAAGAATCACACCCTGAACTGGTAGGTGCGTTCCCATCCTTGGGTTCACTTAGTGCTAACTTCTACTCCCATCTGAAGAGACTGAACATGATTAACTAACTAGACATAGACTGAGTGTATTGAATTCTGTTGACTGACGGAATACTACTGGTACCTGATAGCTAACTGAGATCATGAGGTTTTCTGAGTCACATGACTGACTGAATTCTAC
>NW_025852856.1:16907-26394 GCF_002878395.1 Capsicum annuum | reverse complement strand
ATATATATATGAGAGCAAATTTTCATCAAACATCATGCATAAAAATATTTTCTGGAAACACATGGGCATCATTCGAAAATCACAAGTCATTTTTGTCAAAACAGTTCTGATCTTTGTATTACTTCTGAGTTAGGTGGTGCTCCCCTACAAATCTGATATTTCACGGGCTATATGAAATCCGCCATTAACTCGGCAGGGAAGCCCCCAACCTGAGTGTGCCGCAAGGGTTGGAGTGTCTGAGTCTGACACTCCACAAGACACTAAGACAGCGTATAATAATATACCCAGATCAGCAAATCACGATTTTGGGCAATGAGTTGTTTGAACTCAAGCCTTCTTCGGGGAATCACCTAAGCTCTCTTTATGCCCTATTTTAGCCTTTTCTAAACACGCATCAATCTGAAGTTCTAAAATATAAAAATCTGATAAAGTCTGATTTCTATATTTATCTGTGTCTATTATGGCATTGTCTGAATTTAGTATCGTCATACCAAGACTTGCAAGTTTCTATTTCTGAGCCATAATGCATTAAGCATAATTCTTTCATAAAAACTCAATTCAGACCACCCAGGATGCAAATAGTACAAAAGATTTCATGTCCCGAAACATAAGACAAAACTCATGAAAAAACTCTTCAAAACATATGGTGGTCATGTGCTTTTGGCAAAATCATGCACTTTTTCATTATATGGATATTCAATATTTGTCAATACAAACAACCCTCTCTTTTGAAATTAATATTCATAATCAAATCATTCATAAATGACGATATTTTGTAACATGTTTTTCAAGATGTATGTTAAAACAGTCCATATCATGTGAAACATGGGAAAATTTGCATCAAGAGAGGGACTTCATGTAAATCATGCTCTCAATTCATATTTCAAGACTTAAACACATACATATATCTATATATATCTTTCAAATCACTTTAGGGGAAAGCCAAAAGGCCAAAACAATATCATTAAAGCTTCTAAAACATGAATACGTACATGAATTCAAAAAACCCTTTCTTAAAACATGATTTCTATGCTTATGAGAGTTTAGGAAAACCCCGCGTACCTCGAATTAGGAAGACAATAGGTTCTTATTGAAGCCTACGACTTGGGGTTTCCAAATATGCGATCAACTTTGAAAACCTACGGTTGAATCTTGAACTACTTGGATTTCTATTTTGAAACCCTAGAGAGTGTTCTTGAGAAAATTTGATGAATGTGGGTGTATTTTGGCTTTCTAGGGATTAAATCCCATGTTTAAGATGATAGGGGGATGAAAAATACCTAAAATGCTCATAATGAAATGGATAGGAAATGCTGAAATTTGGCTTGGCGCGATTAGGCAGGCGTCACCTGGCCTAGAGCGGTGGAGTTCACCGGGCGGCGCCTAGTCTATCGTGAACAATTCAACGGGCGGCGCCTGCTATATTGCCCCCTTTAATCCTAACACAGCCCCGCGATCTACCGGGCGGCGCGGGCTAATTGCTCGATGCTACTGGAATTGACACCCAAACATGCTCTTAGGCTCGTCTAAAAATCCCAAAACTCACCCGAGACGTACTACAACCTTGCCCCATCGCAACTTAATAAGAAAATCTAAAAATGGAGGTCGGAAAGGTCAAAAATAAAATCCCCGAAGATTAAGATCTAAAAATGAGACTAAGTCTCTTTGACACTTAGAATATTTTCAAGTTTTCAAGACTAGGAGCACACTACTAGAAGCTAACACAGGCACGGCTTTTACGGGGCGTTACATCAAGAGTCTTTCGCATTCGTAGGGACCTGATTGCATTCGTGGAGACCTTATAGCTTATGCGTTAAATCTAATGCGGTTTGATCGCATTCGCAGTCAGTCCTTCACGTTCACGGGAAGCACTTGACCTGGTAACTTTAAATAATCTCATTTCAAGATTTAACCTCCTTTTCATATGGATTTCAAGTGGGTTTTTGAGATTTAAATCTTGGGTGAGTTTTTAAAAAGTTATTTTTGTTTTTACCCATTGATTAAATTGTAAAATCATCTTCAAATCATTGTTTTAAACTTGAGATTTTGGGATTTTACTAGTAAAGTAAAAAATGATATTTTGATGATTTCTAACTCGATTTCAACTTTGTTTTTGATAAAAAAAATTATTTGAAACTCTTAGACTAAGAGTTTAGTGATTTTCTATAATAATTTTAGTTTTGCACTTGTGGATTCGAGTTTGATTTTCGAATTTGAATTTTTGGACTCAAATTCGAAACATAGTGATACGTGTATCTTTTTATCCTTTTCTCATGTAGATCTCATATTTATATAGTTTGGTCTCGTCTGAAGGCAATTTAGAAGAGTAAAGCTTCCATCTGAGTCTTTGGGTTGTGGTGTAACGTTGTGGGTCTTCTTTGGACAAGTTGAGATCTTTCTTCTCTTTTATGAGATGTTTGTGTGTTATATGCTAGCTACTTGTAATTAAGACTAATGGGGATTTAAGGATCTCGTATAGATGAGATAACGAGCATTTATGTAGGCACTGGTGTTATTGAAAGGTTAAAAGGAATAAAATGAGTACCATGATTGTTCCCTCTACTTCTTGATATAAGTAAGGTGAATTGCGTTAATAAATGACTTAATAATCATAGATAGTTGATATTGCTACATGAGGGTTTGCATCAGTGTTTAGTAGTAATTGATAAAAAATTTGGTCTACGAATTACTTAAGGTACAAAGAGATTGTGGCTATAAATGAGAAATGTCAAAAGTTGAATTCTTGCATGATTATTATGTATGGTGTGTGAGAGCGAACCTCTGAACATAATTTTGATGTTTGATGAGTACATCGCCCTTTTGAGCATTTGAATATATTTGTGTCATAATTAGAAAAAAGATTGGGTTCTTGTTGTTAAAATATTATGTGATGTGAAATTTTAGTGGGACTATCAGGGTTATATGAAATTATTATTATTGTGACGCCGTTAGAGGCTTGTGTTGACAATGTTATTGAATTGGGAGACTAATATCATTTTTATGTCCGTTAGAGGCATGTATTGATATTTATTATTAATTTGGGGGATTATTATCAACGTGATATCTGTTAGAGGCTTATGTTGACACTATTATTGAACTGGGAGATTATCATTATTGTGATGCCTATTAAACGCCTATATTGATATTGTTTTTAATTTGGAAAATTATTATCATTGGCATGCTCATTAGGGGTTGGTGTTGACCTTATTAGTGTCTTAATTGGTTCTTATTATTATTATGGTGCCTGTGCAGGAACTTGTATCATGATGCATATATAATTGGGAGTATTAATTTATATTCGATTTTTATTGGGTTGATTTGATGCATTTAAATTTACATCTGGGCTTGACATTATCATGTGTGTACATGCTCATTTATTGCATCATTCATGAAATTAATACCACCGAGAAATAATGAGCTTTAAAAAAAATATTTTCTAAAACTACTTGTCTTAGGGATGTATTGGCAAGATTTATTATTTCAGATTATGATTGATATTATGGGTTGCGAACCCCCCCCCCCCCCCCCCATAGGTCCTCTTCTAGAGCTTAAGCTCAGAAGGTGTATAAAGTGAGACAATCTTGCATCATACTCATCGTATGCATCGTCATTATCATATTTATCTAATATGTCATCATTATCATACTCATTTGATGCATCATCAATATTTTGAGAGAAGTATTGAAAGTACCCCCCAAACTTGGTGTGAACTATTACTTTAGTTCTCAAACTATACCTAGTATTAGACACACTCATAAACTTGACTAAATAAATTTAAACCCACATTAAATTTGACTAAACAAATTTTAAAGCACCCCTAAATTCCATATGGCATAGCAAGTTGCCTCAAACTATTGTGGGAACGTAAACTGCTTAAAAATAATGCGCCACAACATCAAAGGGTAAAAAAAATCATTTTTAACTTTTCTCGTTAATTTTCATCACACTCCAACTGCTACCACAATCCTTCTTCTCCCTATTTAAGTTTTTCTCCTTTAGAATACACCCCAAATTTAAACTTTTTTATCAGCTTATTTAATTGCTGAACTTCTTTAACCTCAATTCTTTTGAGGAATATACTTTGTAAATATGAATCTTCAACAAGGTTGAAAATCTTATGATCAAATGACAGTTTTGGGAGGAGATTTAACTAGAATCACACACTAAATAAACCACAATCAAAATGAAGGGAGATTATTACAATGCTTTTATCAAAGATTTTAAGGCTAAAATTCATCAATTTTTCATTATGTTGGGAAATTCTGGGAGAATTATGAGGATGACAAGTTAGAGTGAGAGAGTTTGTAGGGTGATTTCACCGGATAGGATTATTTTAGTTGATTTATTTTTTAAATGTCTTTGTTCGTATTCTTTTTTATTTTAAATATTCACGTGAATGCCACATAAATCACACATCAACAAAAGTTCAGTTGGACAATAAGTGAACACAACTTAGTTAGATATGGCAAAATAAGAACTTTTTAAAATTCATTTAGTCAAGTGAAGGTGTTATAAATTTTAGATATAATTCGGGGGCTAAAACAATAATCCACGCCAAATTTAGGGGTCTTTTCAACATTTCACTCGAACATAATATATGCCTATTTCACATTAACATTTTACAGATTAATTTTTTCTAATAAAGTGTATTCGCTTGACCACCATTGACACAATGTAGCTCTGCACTGAATCAATGATTAATTTATTAACACTCAATGACTTTGAAAATAGAGTCTTGTTTTGACCCCCAACAAACATACCTTCAAGATCAATAATCAAAAGTGAAACTAGTAAAACTTAAATTTTCATTCACAAGGTCAAAAATTATGACCAGTCATTTCAAAATCCTTTCTTGTAAATCACTTGTTGGTCAAACATGTTCATCAGGGGATCTATGTACTGCCACAACACCCTAACATCTCGATGGAAATGTTGAATATATAGCTATATATGCATACAAATTCATATAACTATATATAAAACATGCCATTCGGATTTACAAGTGACTATATAGTGCTATTTGCAAAGTCAAATTTTATTCTTTAGGGTCATGGATTCGAAACTATTCTTGGACATTCTTTTGGCAAGTATTTAACGAAGCTTTATTGTTTAAAAAAGATATTGTGGTTCAGTAGATGTGAACCCTAAAACTCTTGTAACTAAAGACCAAAAAAAATAGTGGGTCGGGCCAACACTAGTCTTCTAGCAAATTAATTAACGATGACAAAAAAGTTTCAAACTAAAAAAGAGTAACATAAGTTTTAAATACTAAATAAAGGTGATAATTTTAAGATTAGTATTAATGATATTAATTTTAAACCTCTCAAATTTTATTATTTATACAAAGATCCCTACGCCATATTTATATAAAGATCCCTACGCCATCATTCCTCTTCCACACCCTTTTTGCTGTCACAGCCGCCGCCGCCTCCTCTTCCTCCACTATCACTATCACTAACCATTGTCACCAGATTCACCAATATTTCCCTCCTCTACATAACTATCGCCTATTTTTCTCTTTCTCCTTCACCATCGTCGCTATCAACACCGCAACAAATATCATCATTTTATCACCAACAACATCTCCATTTTTACCATAAATATTACTTTTTTGTGGGCTCCTCCTCCAACCAAATCTATTTAAAAAAATTAAGTAAATATCGAAGTTGCTGCAGCAACAATCAAAGTTATTGCAGCAATTTCGATAGTTATTGTAACAACTTCGTTAGTTGCTACAACAACTTCAACAATTGCTACAACAACTTCGATAATTGTTGTAACACAACTAATAGTAGTTGTTGCAGCAATTACCGTAACTGTTGTAACAACTATGGCAGTTGGTAAAACAACTCTCGTAATTGTTGATTTTGTTGAATTATTTCTTTATTCATTTTTAGAATAAATCAAAAAATTTCTTTTCAAACTTCTCAACTTTTATTTTTTTTAAAAATAGTCCATGAAAATTAAAGAAGGAAGAAGAAATGAAAAAAAAATGGAAGAAAAGGAAAATCTAGACAGAGAAAAATAAGAAAAAGAAGATGGGGAAAAAGAAATTTGAAGAGAGAAGAAAAAAAGATTGAAAGACAAAAAAAGAGAGTAAATTCTAAAATTTGAAATTTGAACTTGAAGAACTTTTAAGAAGTTTAAAGAGTTTAAAAAATTACATTTTACATCCCAATTTACTTTAATCACTAATTAAAAAAACTTTGACTTGAATTGCCCAAAATTGTCACCAATTTTAATTTTAAAACTTATTTGTCACCCACATTTAATTTTCTCTAGTCTTCTCCTACGTAAATATTGATGAAACCATCCTATTGTACGAAGGATATTGGCCGTATGGCAATTCAAAACCTCAAAATTCTTGATCCACCTCTGTCATCCACACTACATCTCATATGACCTCTTGGGCTAAGGAACACAAATTCATGATTGGAAATATAGCTAGTTCTATAATAAGGCCCTCAAAACCATCAAATTGGGGTCTAAACACATAAAATGTGGAGAGAGATTGATGCTAAGATGACGAAACCAAAACCAACAATATGTAAACTGTTGAAGACAACTTGATTAAACATTAGCACAGTTTGTTCTAGCGACAGCAACCCATGGACTCCCACTCAGCCACAGCAAACGCTTAATGTTGGCAGGATCATTTTGCCTACAAGATTTGTATAAAAACAGAAGATAATGATTAGTAATTTGTTAGCATATATAACTCTTGTACATTATAGATGACATTCATTCACAAGAGTAGAATATTAGAGCAACCACTAAGACCGAATAATAATTTTAAAAACGCAGTGTCTAAAGTTGCACTTGGGCTAATGTCTTTTATTAGATTTTCCTAAAATTATCTGTTGACGTACCGACTGATATCGCCGCAATGCATCAACTTGCAGATCAAAGATGGCTGGGATATATAAATAGGTCTCACTATATATGTGCAACCCTTAAATGTGTGCATCTCAATCGTCTTCTTTAGCTGGAGTGACAAAATTATTACCAGCTTTTTCCCTGCTTAAGTTCCACACTCAACTAATTATAGATAGAACTCTTCCCCTAAGCTTTTCAAGTCTCTGCATAAAGGAAGAATACAAATTTGAAAAAATGCACCTATTATGCAATACCATGACCAGATGGCAGGACACATACCAAGCCAGATATTTTTGCCCATCTTTCAGCAGAAGCACCAGCATCTTTTAGATGAGAACAATGTGAATTATCATAATTTAAATAATAGGTTGAATTTTCAGTTGCTTCAGCTACCCAGAGGTTATTAATATTATCTCTTGCTCTCTTGATGAGATTACAGAAACAAACCTGCAAAAAACTTCACTGTTTCAGCTAGGTGCAAATTAGAGAAACATCAGCCTTCAATGACATAAATGTGGATGGGACACATGCAAAGACCATAAGAGAAAAGTTGTCTGCTTATAAAATTTGCTACTAAGAACCCAGCCCCAGATGCATTTAAGCAACAGACCCATTCGTTAGAGCTAAAGTAAATGGTATATCACCATATCTCGAGGATCTTTCTGAAGGTTTTTGTAAATAATTGTCACTAGAAAAAAAGAAGGATAATAAATACACAATAAGTTGCTTCCAGAAAATCAGAGGTTCAATACTGGTGGCTATGAGAGAAATCACATACTGCTAGTAGTCTCCTTACTCACCGTAGATCCTACAAGGTTAGAGTTTATTGGTGCAAATGAATCAGTTCCTACGCATGGTGCGGTGAAACTGATGGCCACCAAGGTTTCTGATTCATCGTTGGAATTCAACATAACTGTGGATCCATCAGTTACAAATACCCACTGTTTCATTTGATGAGCTTCTTTATACAGCTGCCCCACAAAAACAACCACCACAGCAATGTCAAATTCCCTGAGTGAAACCACGTAACAGAATAAGTAAAAAAAGAAGTTTCTTGCTTCAGGAGCTCAAGTATTGGCTCTAAGATATTACGACCAAGACCAACCTGGACATAGGAACTTCACCCAATTTACTCAATGAAATTGATTGGCGAGGACAGAAAAAGGCCCTGCAGGAACAGGTATCAGATGTATAAATATGTGCAGTAAAAGCATGAAAACAGCAGATACTTACTCAAAATGCTCGATTGCCTCAGGAGACAAAGGCACCCATTTGGCTGTGGACCCTTTCGCTTGCAAGTAAAGGGTGCTAGAGTCCGAGCTTATCGGTGTAAGCCCTTTTACAGTAAAAGCTTGACCCTCTGCAAGCTCACATTGCTATACAACAGATCAGTTAGAGATGGAACTAGTGCAGAATTGAGAAACATATTGGCACAATGAAAGGACACAGAGTTGAAGAAAATATTTCCGTGCAAAATCAGATAACCAAGAGGACAATAAAGACCAATTTCAATACCTGTTTCTCAGTAGGATTCCATATTGTAATTAAGCCTTCCTTTGGACAGCACTTCATTGGTGTACTTCGGCTAGTCAATCCAACAACTCTAACTCGCATAAACGGAGTGACGTCTCTTTCAGCAAGTCCAGCAGCTTGCAGAGCTTTTTCAAGAGATTTCTGCAGGTCCGACTGCCGCAATGACTGAAAATGACAAAAAGGGATCATGACTAACCTCCTACGGCTAAAGTGGGTGGAAATGAAAATACCTCCAACTTTGCTTGATAGGATGAAAATAAATTCAACTGCTCTGAAGTCATCTCCGCCATCAGAAGTTCTGGTTCTGCAGCTCTCTCAAGTATCCTCAAAATCCTTGCCCCTTCTTTACTTTCGTAGTCGCTTCCTATGTAGGCATCTTTCTTTTCTTTTTGAGATTCTGAGACTACTCCCTCCACAATGCTACTGCGTCTAGATTGCCAAAACTCACAAATATAGGTCGTATCAGTACATGTCACAGAGATTCATTAATAAAACATATCAAATAGTATTGAAGTGGAACCGCGTGAAAGTTGAAGCTGTATTCGAAAATACGTCACATCCAAGATATAAGCATGCTCTAACAGAAAGGAAATCCATTCTAGAATGACAGTTTCTTGATATGACAGAAGGAAAAAGAGTGACAGGGAAAATCCTGAAATAACATGCAAAACCTTTTGGTATCTTTATTGGAAAACTCAAAAGCTTGATTAGTGTTACAGTAATTATTACTCCCTCCGCTTCAAAATTTTTCTTAGCTTGACTTGACAAGGAGTTTAAGAATGTAAAGAAGACTCGAATCTTGTGGTCTTAAACTAAAATATGTATAATGAATCAAAATGCCCTTCAATATTGTGATCTTAAACATGTCATGTGGGATGTTAAAATTAAAACTTTACCAAGTTGGGAGAGGCTTTCTTTTTTGAAACAAACAATAAAGGAGAGTAAGATAAACATATTGAAATAGACGGAGTAAGATTTTCTGAAGAATTTTTTCCTTCATACTTTGGAAAAATTGGCTCGAAAGCTTGCATCAAATTTTAGAAGGAAGGCCAGCACCAGCTTTTCATAACTAGAGCTA
>NW_025852856.1:0-13907 GCF_002878395.1 Capsicum annuum | reverse complement strand
TGATTAAAACATAGAAAAATATAAAAACCAACATGTGGTTTGTTACAGAATAATTCTCTAAAAGCAAAATATTTTGGTGACTTCTAAAGTAGTTACTAAGCTTAACCCCAGCGGGTTGAAGTAAGAAGAGTCCATTCTTAGCCTCCCCAAAAGCTTGATCCATGTTCATGAAAGGGGCCTACAAAATACATCCAATAGGAGTGAATAAAAAATAAATTTGGAATCACTTAACAGATTTATCCACTGGCAGTAGATTATATCTGAAGGAGAAATGATTCAGATATAAAAAATGAAATATCTTTCTAGAAATTTTGGATTCATTAAGCTTCTTCACCAACCTTATCTATAGCTATAAATTCATATTTCATTATTGAGTGACCGATACATATTTGTTTGGATGATTTGCAAGAAACTACTCCTTGACTAAGAGTAAATACATACCCACTTGTAGATTTTACTCTAGATGATCTGATGATCTAATTTTCATCACTATATCTTTCAATTATTGTAAGATATTTGTTATAATGCAAAGCATAATTTTGAGTATATTTTTAGATATCTCAAAACTTATTTCATTGTTATCCAATAAGTTTGATTGAGATTACTTGTGAACTAACACATCTTACTAATTGCACATGCTATATCTAGTTGAATACAATTTATGATATACATTAAACTTTCCAATACTCGCGCCTAGTCCAATTGTGAATTGCTTTTACCTTCATTCTTTTAAAGTGCAAAACTTACATCAATTGGTGTATTGACCATATTGAAATTCAAATACTAGAATTTCCAAGTATCATTTTAATATAATGAGGCAGTGAAAATGCTAAACCTAATGGAGCTTTATGAATTCTAATTTCTAAGATTAAGTCAACAACTCGTACTTCTTTCATATCAACTTTTCTAGCCAGTATGCACTTAGTAGCATTTAAGTCAATAATGTCTCCACTCATGATCAACATGTCATCAACATATGAGCAAACAAAGACTCTCATGATTTAGAGTATTTTTAATGGAAGACATTTGTCACACCCATTTATCTTAAATTAATTTATCAATATTATTTGATCAAATTTTACATGCCATTATTTGAGTGTTTATTTTAGTCTATAAAGTGGATCAACAGGTTCGCACACTGTTTTTTATCAGGAACTAAAAAATCCTTAGGTTGTTATATGTAAATTTCTGTTACAACCCAGATTAATGGATCGTGCGGGCGCCTACGCTATTCTAAGTAACTAGGAGAACCCTTATTACCTAACTAAAAATATATTTTTAAGGGAATACTGAATTAAATATAATAAGTAAATTAAATATTAATAAATAAATTTCTTCAAAAACTTCTTACAAATATCCTTCACTATCCCAAGATTTGGCTAGACATGTATAAGAGCTACCTATCACAATATAGACTGACAGTAAAATAAATAATACAAGTACTCTAACATCTGCCAGGAAGAAAGTGTAAAAGTTAGTGCTGAATATCATTATCCATCCAGTAAATGCAAACTAACCTGCATCCAGTCTACACCCCAAGAAGAAATGTAGAAGAGTAGGGTCAGTACAACTACACATACTGGTAGGCATCATCTTCCGACCGTGTTAGTCCATATAATCATAAAATAGAATTAAAGAAAAATAAATCATGACATCTTAAATGGAATATAATTTAGCCAAGGCTAAAAACATTATTACTGTACCAATATAAGTTACATCATCCAATTACTCTTCCAACTCCATCAATATTATATTCACTACTAACATACTCTAGCCTCATTAATTCACACAATCAACCACAATCCAACTCTATTACATCACTATTCCTATTTATTCACCTTATCTTTTTCATACTCATATTCACAGGAACAAACCTGTAATCATAGACAACCCAAACTAAACTCTCGGGCTAACAATCAAATGCTCTCTTATAACATTAAAGAATGATAACTAGCCATCCTGGTAAGCTACGATTAAAACACGTATAAATGAAGTAAGTCAACCAACATATAAGTAAGTACAAAGTTTCACTTTTTCAAACACATGTAACATAATCAAATACCTAATGAATCAACAACAAAATAATAACAGATCAAATAGTGCTCACAAACAAGCCACATAACCATCAAGAGTATCAACCATACTGTAAACATCCACAGACTCAACACAAATATGTACACACATGCTATGAGACTTATTTTTGCCCAAATAGTCATGACCTTTAGGGAACAATCTATGTTCATGTACCGTACGAGCGTGGTACCCAATCCAATATATACATATTCGTACCGGCGTGGTACCCAATCCAACAAATATATATTCGTACCGGCGTGGTACCCGATCCAACATACACATATCCATACCGACGTAATACCCGATCCAATATATAACATATCCGTACCGGTGTGGTACCCTATCCAACATACACATATTCGTACCGGTGTGGTACCCTATCCAACACATATATATCCATATCGGCATGGTACCCGATCCAACATACACATATCCGTACCGGTGTAGTACCTGATCCAATATATATACATATCCGCACCAGCGTAGTACCCGATCCAACATACACATTTGTATCGGAGTGGTACCCGATCCAATATATATACATATCTGTACAGGCGTGGTACCCGATCCAATATACACATATCCGTACCGGAATGGTACCCAATCCAACATACACATATCAACAATTAAAACATTAATAATTTTAAGCATGTCCGAATACCAATCAATAAGTCATTCATGACATTAATACAAAGAGTTATCATTATCAAACAAGCCTCTCATAGGCACATTTCAATAAATCATCATTATCACCAATTTACCCTCTTGTGGGCATCCAATAGATAAAGTGTTTTTATCACTATCAAAACAAGAATATCATAAAATAAATCACAATTTAACACTTGATACGATACAAGATACGAAAGACACAAAACAAACCCCAAAATAGTCCACAAGTTTGAAGAACTGGGGACCCCTTTGGTGATCACTCTCGGATTCACTACAACAGCAATAAAAACACAATAACAACAAGATATTAAGGTGTTCAACACCTCTAAATCAGTGAGCCAACAAATTAGATTAACAACACAAGCACAAGAACAGGAAGAACACAGAGTCTCGATTTTGGGATACCAAACCCGAGAATGAACAATAATAACAATGAAATGGATAGATGGATAGGTAATTTGACATACAAACGTACAAACACTAAATGTATATTAAAAACAAAGACCCAAGAATTCATACAAGTAACACCAAGCTCAACGGTGACCTCAAGGTAATGGAATTCCCAAGCAACCAATGTTTCAAAACTAGCACCAACACAAATGATATCCATACTTGTTTATATGGCATCCACCTTGCAAGACTCTCTCTCTAGAGCTCTCAAAATATATCATTAAAATTATGGTAAAAATGACCTATCATATTCTATTTATAATCTAGGTTACAACTTATTATAAAATGACTAAAATGCCCTTAATGAGCCATTACAAAAGGGAGGCTTTGGCATGTAGAGTTGGGCAGTCTTGGAGTGTTTTAAAAGGCCTTCTTGATACTTCAAGGCTTGTCCTTCTTGGTTGGGCAGCCCCCAAGCTTGGGTCTCAATGTATTGGTCTCCAATCATGTCCTTGAAAGTTAAGAGGCCTCTTTGTCCCATATTATGCTCCCCTTCTTGAAAAGGATTCAACCTCAAATTCAAACCTTGAAAAATAATAGGAAGGACAAGCAAACACAAGTTTCTCAATATATGAGGGTTAGAGTTAGTGTAATCAATCATAGTATCTTGCCAAGGTTTCTCAAACTTCACATATAACCAAACATCCTTCACGACATTGAGAGAAAAGTCAACACTTAAAGGACAAAGAAATTGGCTAAGACTAACATAAAGAATTTTCCTTAAGTGAGTTCCATTAGCTATATAACCAAGAAAACCATTATATATCAGAACAATTAAGGGTGGAAGCAAGGAATCTTTAGGAAGTAGACTACCCTTCTAATCACAAGAAGCCATGTCTAAATACCACATCTCCCTCTTACCTGAACACCCCTCCAAGAAAGAATCAACTAGTCTATCCACATAAGCGTGACAAGAAATAAGGAAGAAGAGTTGCTTATGAAGTAGAAAACATACTCTTCTTGGAATAACAAATAGACTTGAAAATCGAGATAGGATGACCATACATTCCACGCACATTTAAGTCATTCCAAAACACATCATTACCATATTTCAAATGATTACCGGGATCAAATAGGTGGAGTGTCCATGGGCACGGATTTAGGACACACTTTCTTTCCCCAATACTACCACTAATACGATCATATGTCCCCTCTATACAAGTATGGTCAATAACAAAAAAAATTAGAGGGTTATCCTTTGTCATTCGGCCAACATTTTCAACATTACTATTTTCACACACAAGTTGGTCTTCATGATTTCCACAAGACAATGTACTATCACTTGTCACAATAGCTTCAACACTAGGTGGACACAAATCAATCTTGCTAGAAGAATCGATTTTGTCATCATTAGGATCAACTAATGCATCCACAATATCAAGTTGTACATTATCATCACAAAATAAAGGAACATCAGCTCACCTAAAGATAAACTATATTTCACACTTAGTTGGCTACTAGTCTCATTCACTAGAGTGCAAGAGTTAGTTTGATTACCTTGTAGCTCATGTAGAGCATGCCCACTCACGAAAACTTGATTAGGAAGGCATGGATGCTCTATCAAGTTATCTAACTCCTTGCAAAGATAGCTTTTCATCCCTTCCATTCAGCCCATTATTCTTTACATTCTCACCATTCAACTACTAAGGTCATGTTTTATACCTATTATGGCAACCATCAAATCGTTCATGGTCACCTTTTCCAATGCTATAGTACCTAACAAGAGAAACTCTAAAACAAAAACACAAAAAACAGCAAACTAGTCAATGTTAGAAAAGAAAACATCCTCACAAGCTCTCAAGCTCTCACACTTTGAAATATCTCTCAATTGGCCTCGTAAGTGTTGGTAACTCGTTTTTACTCCAAAGAGATTACTTGGTACCAATTGGGGCTCGAGATCAGAATAGATTTTATTTTGAAACAACTCAAAGAAAATACGTACGACTTGAATCAAGAAACTACAATGAATTTCAAAAAGATAAAAGCATACAAAGAAACGTAGACATCATGAATAACCGGACCCAAAAACTAATTTACAACCTAGTAGACAATTACTAGTTTGTAAATTAGCAATAGAATCAACAAAAGGAAACTAAGGGACAAAGATTAAAAGCTAAGAAATAAAAAAAATTGAGCTTAATTATGTTGTGTGAACAGTAAAACGTGATGAATTGGAAGCCAGTAATTGGTCACGATCCCGCACAATTTTTGAATCACCAACTTGAAGCTTTTGTCTTGATACAATTTGGAATGGATGAGTTTGTCATTTGGTGGGAAATTCAAGTCTTAGAAACTTTTGTTCAAATTTAAACTCAAAAAGGTGAGACTTGACTTGTACTATTCCCACAAAACAAGGTCCTTGAAATATGGAAAAGTAGTTGACAAATCTATGAAGTGATGTGTTCAAGTCTCTTCACCAACAACTTATTAACTTTATCTTAGACCTTTCTGGATCTAGGTTATACTTTATATTGGTCAATACATTTCAAGAACAACAAGATCACAAAAACAATTTCTCAAAGAAAACAACAACTCCGTCAATATTCATCTCCAAGTCCACAACAATTGTACCACATGACCAACTTCAAATTTACAACAACAAGGTCAACAACATAAGCTCAAACCTTTAGATCTAGACATTTTACTGTTGGTGAGAAAGAAACCAATACTAGAAACAATCTAAACAAATAAAATACTACAAGATCTAGTCACAAAGAGACATGTCTCGGCCAAGACAACAATAAGCCCCAATTTTCGGCCAAGAACAATCTCAAGAATACTTTATTTTTTTTTTATTTTTCAACTCTCAAGCCTAAGATTGATCTTGTTAAAAAAATCAAAGATGACTTTGATAACAAATGATACGATACAATATACGGAAGACACAAAACAAATACCAAAATAGTCCACAAGTTTGAAGAACTGAGGACCCCTTTGGTGACCACTCTCGGATTCACTACAACAACAGTGAAAACACAATAACAACAAGATATTAAGGTGTTCAACACCTCTAAATCAGTGAACCAACAAACTAGATTAACAACACAAGCACAAGAACAGGAAGAACACAGAGTCTCAATTTTGGGATACCAAACCCGAGAATGAACAATAATAACAATGAAATGGATAGATGGATAGGTAATTTGACATACAAATGTACAAACACTACAAACACTAAATGTATATTAAACACAAAGACCCAAGAATTCATACAAGTAACACCAAGCTCAATGGTGACCTCAAGGTAATGGAATTCCCAAGCAACCAATGTTTCAAAAGTAGAACCAACACAAGTGATATCCACACTTGTTTACAAGGAATCTACCTTGCAAGACTCTCTCTCTAGAGCTCTCAAAATATATCATTAAAGTTGTGGAAAAAATGACCTATCATGTTCTATTTATAAGTTAGGTTACAACTTATTACAAATTAACTAAAATGCCCTTAATGAGCCATTACAAAGGGGCGTCTTTGGCATGTAGAGTTGGGCAGTCTTGGAGTGTTTTGAAAGGCCTTCTTGACACTTCAAGGCTTGTCCTTCTTGGTTGGGCAGCCCCCAAGATCGGGTCTCAATTTATTGATCTCCAATCATGTCCTCGAAAGTTAAGAGGCCTCTTTGTCCCGTATCAACTCTTAAGCATGCAAGTTACTATTGGAGTATTACTTACTCATTAATTATTAAAATGTCACTACCTTTTTTCATATAATATTATCATCACACTAATTTAAGTCATCTATCCTTTAGTTATTACAATGCTCATCAATACTTAATCCTAGCATGGTTCTCCTCACCATATATTGTCCATCACATACAACTTAATATCATTATAAGTCAACTAGGTTCATCACCAGGACAACTAAGAACTGTCATATCCACATCCTTCATTTACAACAATCTCATTGCGACACATAGCACATAATATCATAAATATCATATAATTAATTAATAATATAGTTTTTGGGATTAAAGTTAAGCTCTCGTGTCTTTATCCACCCCAACTTCATGGCTGCAGGCCTAGACATATTTTTTCCCATCAATTCTAAATTATGAAAATATAAAATAACACAATCTTGTACTCATTAAACCTAGTCTACCTGGACGCCAATCTTTTGGAAGAAACAAGCTGCAACAAAGATGCTCTTTCATTTTCTTCATGCCTTGGAATAATCAATCATCTAAAAATCAAGCAATTATAAGAGTAATTAAATAATTACTCTTCAAACATATCTTGGGATTCAAACCCACTAATTCTACCCTTAATTCAAGGTCTATATCATTCTCCAAGTTCAATTAAACATTAATTAGCTCTTTTAATCTTAAATCATCTCCATTAATGGAGTTTTTATGCTAAAGGTCTCATCTTTGCGAAATTCAAGGTTCCTAACCATCAAAATTCATAATCTAGTTTATGAAATTCATGTTAGTAATTTTTAATTTATAGATTAGAATCAACTCTAGGTCATATTAAAAACACCCATGAGTTTTCCCCAAAAGAATTTCCACCATTAAAGGTCTTTCTAAGGATTCTAAGATATTTAAAAATTAAAAGACGAAGAAAATAATTTAAAATCTTACCTCTACGAAGGAATTTCACTCTAAGCTTTGGAAAATCATCTCTCTATGGTTGGGGGGATGAAATTTGTGATTTTTAAATCTAAAATACGGCTGAAGCTGATTTAAATACAACCAGAATTTTTGATACAACAAAATTCCGTTTCAGCCCAGACAGTGCTAAGTAAAACAGTCATAACTTTTTACTCCAAATTCGGATTGAGTAACGGTTTATTGCGTTGGAAAGATGACTCATAGATCTTTTATTTGGTAGGTAATGGAACCCCTAAATTCTTATATTATAGGAGATATGGTCATTGGAAGTTTTCCCTAATAAAAACCCATATCGAAACTGTATCAGATATGGTCATTTGAAGTTTTCCCTAATAAAAACCCATATCGAAACTGTATCAGAAAGAAAGTTTTATACTTAACTTTGTGTTAGGGATATTGTGCAACCTTAATTCATACCTAAAGAACTTTCAAAACTAAAGTATTGATATTACAACTCATGAATAATTAAATTCATCGAGCTTAAGTCTATCTAGACACATCTGAAGGCTAAAATCTTTGTCAAAAAATTCGAGGTGACATAACAAATAAAATATTTGCTATTTTGGACCCAAGTTAATATTGAAGAATGAATTTTAATGAATTTATCATGGATAATTTAATAACGATGAAATGGGTCGTTACAATTAGATACTAATTTACCATTTGTTCGTCCCCGAACGGACATTCAGTGGAGAAAACACGAGGTTGAAATTAGAGAGACATTACTAATAGAGTTTGTTATACTGCACCCTATTCACTCAATCGGTATCCTTAACGACCAACCCACATTCTATACTCAATCTTTCTATCAAAGCTTTTCAAAATACGAAGATGCAGATCCAAATATTTACTCACGGATCACTTATTCTCCTTTTAAAGGCCTAAGTCTGAAACTTGAGTTTTACGAAATCAAGATAAATATTGTTAAAATATTCACTTTGAAGAAGATAAATATTCAAGAATAACTTTTTTTTAACGAAGCTCTAGAGTCCCGAATTCAATTCTGAAAAGTGCTACGGATGCTACCTGAATCTACTACTCAAATTTTCAACACTAGATAAGTCACATCTAATCCATCCAACACACAAACTCTCCCTGAGACACCGACTTGGTTTCTAGCCAAGACTACCCCATGAAGAATCTACATTTGATCATATTTAAGCCACCACACCACTTACAAGTCCCATAACTTAGATATCCACATGAACTCAATCAAGACTATTAAATTCATTCTATAAAGCTAGTTTCAACATTTCATAAACACTATTATTTTCACCTCAAGATTACCCATGATTCAAGCTTAGTATGTACTACTATAAATAGATGACAACATAACCTCTCACTTATTACATAAACTTACACTATTAGCCATAAAGACCCCCCCATAATTATAGCTCACAACACATTCTCCTCTACAACATTGTTAATATCCATCTAATCATAATACCTTAATCACTCAACAAGCAATATCCACCAAGTATCACCCAAGGAAATATCAATCATGTCATTTAATAATTTATTTATTCTTTCATTCAGGATCATTCTTAATTATTTTATGAATGTAACTAAGCCATTTGATTTTGCATTGCCACTATCATGGAGATTACTATCCTCTAAAAGTGTCACATATCAGCCAACTCTGTGGGACATAAAAATGTATTATTCAGCCACAAGGTCAAGTCAATAATAATTTATCTTCTCAAGATTTTACCTAATGCATAAATCCACAACTGCAACTTATGTCCAGACAATCACCAGCTCAATATTTTTCAATGACAAATAATTCATGGTCAAGCCAAACCACTTTTATATCACTAACACCAATTTAAGATATACAGAGTCATTCTTATTTCTACCTAACAATATTTTTATACGGGCTTCACTTAAATATTAATCACCTCAAGAGTGGTTCCCACACCACTAGCACATAAGCAAGGTCAAACAAAATAAATCAGTTACAGGTCATTAACAGTCTCATCACCAATATCATATTTCAGACAAGTTATCGATTAAATTCTGTAGGTATCAACAACCTCTAATATTGTTTTGTTACTTTTATTTAAAACTCATTATTTTGCCAAGCATTAAGAATTCGTTCACATAAGGAGCTCAAAAATAATGTGACTTAGCTAGTCCTCATAAGGAACACATCATAGTTTCAATAATAGAACTGCACAAAAATTCTAAGTACAGTCTCAATGACCGGACCACACAAGAATTCCCACATAATATCAAATAATTGAATCACACAAGGATTCATCCACAATATTATTCGCAAGAACATCTCATTACGAAGAATACATATCACCTCAGTCTTTTATTCATGTCACTTTCACCATCTTTTCTTGACATCATGTTCTCATATCATCCTCTCAATTTTTATACCATTAATTTCATCAGTATAATAGTACCAAAAATAAGTAAGCACCATAGAATTTCTAGTTTCAAAATAACAAGAAATCAAATAATACCATCACGATTATCAACAAAAACAACTTCATCAATTTTCATTAGTTAAATTCAAACAAAAACAATTCACAGCAATGACAATAATCTAGCAACCCAAGTTCAGCCACATATCAAACACAAGCAACCAATAAGTTAACAACTTTCACAAGTTTTTACCTATTAATAATAACCTTTAGCCTTATTGACAGATACCAATTGAAATATTTCAGATATTTATTCAAAATTACTAAGATACCAATTGGAATCAACTACGTTCCAATTGAGCTCTGTTAAGATACCAATTAGAATTGTCTAGATACCGATTGGATTCAATCTAACAGTCTAAAATTAGGGTGGCACGATGGAGAGAAAGAAAGGAAAATGACTTATACATGCCTCATAGCCTTCCAAAGATTGGGTGTGAGGCCCTACACATCAATCTGCGGAACTCTACTTGACATTGCTTTTGTAATTGTGGGATCGGTGAACCTAACGCTTTGACACCAACTATCACGACCCAGATTAACGGATCGTGTTGGCACCTACGCTATTCTAAGTAGCTAGGAGAACCCTTATTACCCAACTAAAAATATATGGAAGACTTCTGTTTTTAAGGGAATATTGGATTAAATATAATAAGTAAATTAAATATTAATAAATAAATTTCTTCAAAAACTTCTTACAAATATGTAAGACCGCGCAAAATTGTTGTGTCCGAGTTCAACTTATATGGCTTTACAAGCCTCAAAACTTAGCAAATTTTCACAAGTGTTCAACACTTAGTCTCATTTTAGACCTCCAAACTTCGAGGATTTATTTGATGACCTTTTTGACCTTCATTTTTTGATTTTCAAGCTGCGTTGCGATGGGGCAAGGTCGTAGTACATCCCGGGTAAGTTTTGGAATTTTTGGAATCCATTTAGAGCATTTTCAAAATTCAAACCAGTAGCATCATACGATTAGCATGCGACGCATGCTATATCGCATGGTCCTAGCATGCTATAGAGTATGCGACACATGCTATTCTGCTGTGGGAAATAGCATGTGATGCATTCTCTATCGTACGATGCCAAAATTATTAGCATTCTAGCTTCGTGTCCTTAAGGGCATTTGGGTCAATTTGCACCCATATATAAGCTTCTAAACACTGGATTAAACCCATTTTTCACCAAAATATTATGTTTTCATCAATTTTATCTCAAGAACAATCAAGAGAAAGTCTAGGGTTCAATTGGGGGTTTCCAATTACAAGCTTAATTCACTATAATCTTCATGGATTAATATTCTAAGGTATGCGTAGTTCATCTATGGGTTTAATTCATTCATAGAGCTTAAGAACCATGTTTTAGATGTTATTTTGTAAACTTTTTGTGGTGATATGGATATGTACTTGTTGATGATTGTTGTTTAAGTTTTAAGATAATATATAAGGATGTTTTCTTGGAATATATGTGGTTGTTGGTTGAAAATCATGAACTTTGGGTGGTTTGATATAATGCAAGCATGAAATCCACCTATGCCTTAGAGAATGCATGTAGGGTGTTTGATTAAATGCCTAGGATGCTAGAAATTCCTATTTACATGATTCCATGATATCTAAATGACAAGTCCATGTTAACTATACACCTCAATATGAATTTCCATGCTATTTATGTAATTTATGGTGGTGGCATAAAGCATGTATGATGATGGATATATGTATTATGTATGTGAATTATATCCATGTTTTTCCTACAATATTTGAGATGTTGAATAACCCATGAAGTATGCTATCCCATAGTTATGATATTGTCAATAGTGGACTCCGATCTTGTGATCAAGTCATGTCATATGTGAGTCAATTTCCTTCTATCGAGTCCTGGGGGTATTCATATCCAAAAAATATAGCTGTGTGCCTAGATCCATGTCATGTTTCATGAAGTTCGAAATCAATCCATGATTCAGTAGAATTAAGTCAGTCATGTGACTCAGGAAACCTTATGATCTCAGTCAGCTATCAGGTACCTGTAGTATTTCGTCAGTCAACGGAATTCAATACACTCAGTTTATGTCTAGTCAGTTAATCATGTTCAGTCTCTTCAGATGGGAGTAGAAGTTAGCACCGAGTGAACCTAAGGATAGAAACGCACCTACCAGTTCAGGGTGTGATTCTTAGTAGTCATCCTTGTGTTCCAGAACTACGTAGCCAGCGTAGGTTGAGACATCTTAACCTGTCAAATTAGGGTTGATGAGGTGGCTTAACCTGTTAGTTTAGGGTCCCACCATTCTCACCTTGAGTACTAACCAGATAAGGGTCACTCACAACTGTCCTTACCAGTGGTGCGATATTGGGACCCCTCTAATTGGGGCAGAGATTGGACCCCAGCTTAGCCATTATGGCATACATGGGGCATGTCGGTTAAACAAATACCTCCCATAGTTTTAGTATCATTCTCAGTAAGAACTCAGACAGTTCTTCAGATATTAGTATACCAGGACTATTAGATACAGTCAAACTCAGTTATAGCATAGAACTCAAAAAGTTCCACCAGATTCAGGACTGTCAGACACAGTCGTCCATGTTATTAAAACTACAGTTTTAGCCATGTATTAGCGTACGGATTTAGCTATCACGTACTCAGGATCTCAGTTACTATGTATGTATGCGTGTACTCTACGTTTACATTAGTCAGTCATTTAGCATTATTCATGCATGTAAACCCTTTGTATTAGCCTACCTCATTGGTATACTCAGTACTCCAGTTGTACTGACGCATTTGTGCTATGGTGCTCTCTTTTTATGTTACACCATAGGTTCAGAGACACGAGTCCCAGACCAGCAGTAGCAGTCACTTTCAGCATACAGTGTTGTAGTGATTCCTCTTCATTCGAGGACGACATTATTTAATTTATTCATTTATTTCTTCAGTTCAGTTTTACGGAGTTAGTTGGAGACATGTTCCTTCAACTCTTTATTTAGACAGTACTTAGAGGTTTTCAAATTTAGTCTAATTTAGTATTCAATTTTATATTCAGTTGTTTTAGGTATTCATTACCCCATGGATGTTATTATATCTTTTGTTGAACCTTATGGCCTATTGTGTATGTTTTCTGCTTTATATTGTCATGATTTTCAGTATACAAGTATAGATATCAGTCATGGGTTAGCTTATGGTCCTTCGGGGTCATTAGTACTGTGTAGCATTCTGGTTTAGAAAATCAGGGCATTACAAACTTGGTATCAGAGCCTAAGGTTTAATAGAGTCCTAGGAAGTCTAAAAGTCGCACCTAGTAGAGTCTTGTGCATGGGTATGTTGCACGCCACATTTATGTACAGGAGGCTATAAGATATTTCAGGAACAGTTTCCCTTCTTTCAGTATTCATGTCGTTCTAGTGAGGATAATCTCAAGTTAAACTCCTAGTCTAATCCGTTCTTCTCTTATTTCAGAATATGGCCCCAAAGAGAAGAAACTAGCCAGCTCCTCAGCCCGAAGATCCTTTGGGCGAACATGTTTCTCTTTTGAAGTTTAGAGCCACATTCACCACACTTGCTCAGTCTATGGCTGTCCAGAATGAACGGCCACTAGTCATTTCGGCCAATCCAATGGCCAATTCCGTAGCATCTAGGATTCAAGACATCACCCAAATGAACCCTCTATCTTTCCATGGGTCTAAGTCTGA
>NW_025852855.1:2751-3778 GCF_002878395.1 Capsicum annuum | reverse complement strand
AGGATCCATAGTTGTACCTTTAGAAGGTGAGAAAGATCACGCATGTGGTGAATGTTTCTGAGGAAGAAAGTATTGAGTTGTGTAATACCTCGAGAAATTTTTCGTTAAAATTTTGTACGTAAACGTGTTGGGTCGTATCTTCTAGCATAAATTATAAATTTTTCATGCGGAATTTCATAGATTATGACCCACCAGTGCATATAGTATCGAATAAGCTTTCCAACGATATGTGGATCGTCCAAAACTTACACACGAGCGATGAGTTATCAACATTTCGATCGAACCGTGAATATTAGGAACAGTAAAACATGCAGGAAAAAGTACTGAAGCCTGGAGTATTTTTGCTCCAACTTTCAATGATTACTACTTCTGGTACATAATAATCTGGGTGATCTACTATATATCAACAGAAAGCTCTGCGAGTCCTCTTTCTAATGAAATTGGTTTCATCCAATTTGTCTATCGGAGCAAAAAGTTATGGTCGATCTACTTTAGCCTACCAAAAGTAAATTTTTAGGTCAACTTCAAACGATCATAACTCCTCATACACAATGATTTGGGTGAGATACTATATATTAATGGAAAGATATGAGAGTCCTCTTTTTAATGAAATTGGTTTCATCCAATTTAGATATCGGAGTAAAACGTTATGGTTGATCTACTTCAAACTATCAAAACAGTCCACCAAAGGACATATTCGAGAATTATTTGATTTTTAGGGGCGTTTTGGTCATTCCGCGCACCTAAAATCAGTCCAAACCCTATATGAAAGCCTATTAGAAGCATTATATATTATATTTCATCAAATTCCCTCAAAAAGAAAGCTCTAAGCTCCTACATCCAACTTCAAGAACCTCCAAAGTTCACCATTAATTCTGCAAATTTATTCAAGATTCCAAGTTCCTAGTTCAAGAACTCCAAGAACCATCATTTAAAGGCACGATTAATATCTCAAAAATGAGTATCAATCTAAAGTTCATCATTCAAGGTATGTGGGGTTTTTCAACAAGAACTCTCTTTCGTTATT
>NW_025852855.1:0-2651 GCF_002878395.1 Capsicum annuum | reverse complement strand
AAGATTTTGAAAGATGAATTTACATGTATGGAGATATAAAGCATGAATCTTAAATGATATTTATCATGATTTTGATATTTGGGTTGTGAATCCCAATTGGAAATTATATTTTTTTGAGAAAGTGTGTGTTATAAGCATGTTGATGTTGAATATTTGAGATATTTTGAATGATTTGACCTTTTGGTCTTAATGGAGTTGTTTTGAACTCGAGTGTAAAAGAAATCCACAACGTGGTTGATTTTGATAGATGGGAATCATGATGGTTCCCGGTGGATATTTATATATTACTAAAACTATTTTACTGTGGATTGTCTTTGAAATAATCTGAGCTAAGTCCAAAAGAAATCTTTAGCACCGGGTGGGAGGTATAAAACGACCTTACTTCCCTATAACTATATGTCCCCGTAGGAGTGAGCCTGAGGCTGATTTATATAGTGATCACTAGTTTGTGTGGATTTGATATCGACTGTCCTACTCCGATGGCATGGATAGGATGGCTCTCCCCAACATAGGTTGTACATTGGACTCCATGTAGCTCATATAGTTTATGTCGGTTATAGGATCTCCCAATGTGTATGTGTTTCCTTGTATCTATGGTGAATGGTGAAGTGATTTGAAAGTGGAATTGTTAAAGTTATTCTTTCAAAAGATTTAAATGATATTTACATTATGAGAATTGATATTCTTGATGAAATGAAAGTGATTGAAAAATTATATGATGACTCACATGTGTTATTGTACTTTTTTCATTTTCTCATGATTATGATGATTTTGTTTGAGCTATGTGAGTCTTTCATACATCCTACATATTTCTTATAAATATTTATAATGATGATGTTTATACAACTGCATACACCCCCATATACTCGATTCCTTTCCATGGTACTGACCCACATCTTCGGATGTGGGCTGTATTTTCTCGAAATGTAGGTTCAGATGCTCAGTTCTAGGTTTAACAGTGATTCTTTGGGCACGCTGTTCTACATCTTCTGTTATGGTGAGTCCTCATGTTTCGAGGACGTGATGTCTGATGTTGGTTTCACGGAATTATTTACATTTGATAACTGAGTATGAGTCAGTTGGGGCATCTCTCAATGGCTCGCTGGTTTTATTGATTTTTTCTTAGAGGTTTGTCAGACTAGTATAGATGTTGGGAGTTGACTAATAAGTCGTATTTTGTTATCTTTCTAAAATTATTTTATTCTTGGATGATGATTACTGTGTTAATATTTGAGGGTTATTTATAGAAACCCTATTGATTTGTGTTGAACTGAATAAAAATGGCTCAAAGGGTTAGCTTAGGGCTACTCATAGCCTCAAGCACCATGTGACGCTCTGGGACCTATTTTTCGAGGCGTTACAAGTTGGCATCTTACAGGTTGAAGGACCTAGCTTATAACTGGGTTGTATCATGGAGGAAGGGTAGAGGTAAGGATGCTGCTCCTATGACTTCGAAGGTGTTCCAAGATGCATTCTTGGACAAGTTCTTTTCGGTTGAGATGAGGGAAGTAAAGATTGAGGAGTTTATAAACTTGAGACAGGGCTCATGAATGTTAAGGAGTATTTCTTGAAGTTCAACCAGTTGGACAAGTATGCTCCTAATTTGATTTTTGACACCCGAGCTAGTATGAGTAAGTTTGTGACAGGTGAGTTTGTGACAGGTGTTTCTGGTTTAGTGCTAAAAGAGTGTAGGACTGTGGCACTGCATAAGGAAATAGATCTATCTAGGTTGATGATGCATGCGCAACAGATCGATGCAGATAAGATTTAAAAGAGAAATAGAGTGAGGGGTAACAAGAGGGCTAGATCTGAGCAGCATGAGTATAGTTAGCCTAGGTTCATAGAGAAAGCTGCCCTCAGTTTTAGAGACATTCATCTATTCCAGTGCGTTCATCAGCTAGTGCTCTCATGCCTAGAGGTAGGAAGGAGTAAGGTCACAGAATAGTGTTGGTAATAGGACTCATTATCCTCTTTATGCTAAGTGTGGTAGGGATCATCTCGGTGAGAGTTTCACAAATTTGAGGGGTTGTTTTGGTTATGGCAAGTAGGGCCACAGACTTAGAGATTATCCGTATGCTAGGCAGGGGACCAGAGATTCTTGACCTCAAGCAGAGACTACTAGTACAACATCTCCTATCCCTCGTCCCACCCCTATTCAGGGTGTTTTACTTAGCACTGCTGACAGTCAGCGCCAGAACAGATTCTACGCCTTACCATCCCGTCCAAAGCAGAAGAACTCTCGCAATGTTGTTACTAGTATGCACCACATCTTTTGTTTTGATGTTTATGTGTTTTTGGACCTCGGTTCAAGTCTCTCCTATGTAACCCCACTTGTGGCTGTGAATTTCAAAATGAGTCCCAAAAAGATTCCTGAGCCTTTCCTAGTCTCCACACCAATAGGGGATTCAGTTGTTGCTAAATAAGTGTATAGAGATTGTCCCGATACTATTCTTCATAGAGTTATTCTTGCTAATTTGATAGAGTTAGACGTGGTGGATTTTGACCTTATTCATGGTATGGATTGGCTTTATTCTTATTATGCATCTATAGACTGTTGTACCCATGTGGTCAAGTTTCAGTTCCTTGATGAGCCAGTTTTTGAGAGGTCTGGGAGTTCGGTATCTCCCAAGAGTCATTTTATCTCCTATCTC
>NW_025852854.1:0-39963 GCF_002878395.1 Capsicum annuum | reverse complement strand
AATACTGTATTGTTTTTTTTACTATGTATTTCCACTTTCACTAAATGTGTGTGTGGTTTGACTTTGTTTTATGGGTCTTACCTTGGGTTTTGGTGTTTTGTTATCCTTTCATATTAGTTTGGGCGATAGGATTATTTGTCAAGGACTGCCAAGACAAGTGCTATCATGACATTTGGTTTTTGGGTCCTAACAAATTAGTGTTAAAGTAGCTAATTCATTAGTCTTAATAGTGTAAGAATAGGGTGTCTAATAGATTCTCACAAATCCATACATAGACATGTATATCTATCTTTGAGAGTCTATAAGATATCTTTAGAAAACTCCCCTTATTTTATTCTATATCATATAGATCTTTCATATCTTGTGTTCTACATCATATGTCACTCTTTTTTGCATAGATAGTAAGGATTAGATCTAGAGACTCTAGAGATACAGATTCATTATCCAAATAAAGACTCTAGTATAGGGGTGAGTTACGAGTTATGGTCTGGCTCAACATAGAGGATGAGAATGAGTATTTTCCCCCATCTAGAGATAGCATAAGGGGAATATTCCCTGAGCCTCAGGTTGAGTATGTTTGGGTTATAAGGCCTACTTCGGTCCTACAGAGTTCTTCTGCCAGTCTTGGAGAAGTTGTTGGTTTGATT
Organism: Capsicum annuum; assembly: GCF_002878395.1. Lineage (NCBI taxonomy): Eukaryota > Viridiplantae > Streptophyta > Magnoliopsida > Solanales > Solanaceae > Capsicum > Capsicum annuum. Next base: position 39,316 of record NW_025852854.1, on the reverse strand, counting down.
GTTGACCCGTTTAGAAGGTTGTCCTATTCGTGGACTTGGTATTCCTCCATTTTTAAGTATTGTTCCTCTATGTATGCCAGAGTCTGCTTATAGTATTTCTCTATTCTGAGTATGGATCTTTCTATTGTATCAATATCTACTTTTGGTACTTCATAGACTCTAGGTGTGGTTCTTTCTTTAATACCATTATCTATGCATGATATTTCAAGATCTAGAGTTTAGCCTTCTTCTATAATGCCTCCTCAGATGGGTTTTAAGCAAGCCAAATTTATTATGCCTCATGTTATTTTAAGTATAGTTATGTCTTCTAATGATCGAAAAAGGTTTGAGAGGTTTCTTTATTTGGGTCCTCCTTGGTTTGGTTGTGTTGTAGGTAAGGATGCCTATGAGTTCTTGATGAATGGTCATGAGAAGTAAAATAACCTTTGTTCATTTGATTTATATAGGGTGGCATATACTACTTATCAGTTAAGAGGTGCAGCCAAAGATTAGTGGAGGACACTTGTTGGTTGCCGACCTCCTAGTTTTCCAGAGATGACTTGGGATCAGTTTACTGAGGTGTTTTTGGAAAAGTTTATGCCTTTTAACTTAAGGGTTCAAATGAGAGATGAGTTTGATCGCTTAGGGCAGGACTCCACGACTATTGCAGAGTATAAGGTACATTTACATGCCTTGTCTAGATATTCTTATGCTTTCATTAAAATGGAGTCTGAGAAGATTCAAAAGTTCAAAAAGAGGTTGGATGTTTCTCTTCATATTTTTATAACTTAGGTAATAGTGTATGGGACATCATTCAGAGTATGTGGATCATGACAAGATGACTGAATCTATTCTTCGAGCATCTCAAGGAGGCACAAAGAAGGTGCACCATTAGGGTAAGTTCAGGGTTATATTTTTCATGGTAGAGATTCTAGAGGCTTTTATAGGTATCATAAAAGACTAGTGTAGGCAGCCTTGTAGAGCTCAGATAATGGGATTTCTGGTTTAGCAGCTTTGGATGGTCATCCTGTCTCAGCCAGACCTTCTTCTATTGAGTTGGGCCACAGGATATGCTTTGTGTATGATGACATATGGCCAAGTATTATTGTCGTCATGGTTTTAGAATTGGTCCTATATCTACTGTGAGAGGTAGAGGTTCTACTAGAGGTATGAGAGGTAGAGGTAGTGGTACTCGTGGTAGTGGTTGTGAGGCTACTCCTCTAGGTGATGGATGTGGACATTGTTATGTTATACCTGCTAGGCCAATGGCAGAGGCTTCTGATACAGTCATCACAGGTATTGTTCTTGTTTGTTTTAGATCTATATATATGTTATTTTATTTAGGGTTGACACTCTCCTATGTGTTTGCATATTTTGAGTTGGGTTTTGATTTTACTTGTGAGCCTCGTGATGTGCCTATTTGTGTATCAATGTTGTGGGGGACTTTGTAGAGGTGGATTGAGTGTGCCTATTATGTGTTGTGACTTTTACGAGGTGTGAGACTTGGGTAAATCTGATTGTCCTTGATATGGTGGATGTTGACGTTATCTAGAGTATGAATTGATTAGATCCTTACCATGTTATCCTATAATGTTATGCTTAGATCGTGGCTTTAGCATCACTGGGTGTTCCAAGGATAGCCTAGAAGGGTGTGCTTCATTCGGGTCCTAAGAGATTTATATCTTTCCTTTAGGATAATTATTTGTTGAGAGGGGATGCTTGTCTTATTTGTTATACATTCGTGATATTAGTGTTGTTTCCCCTTGTTCCTTGGATTCTAATTGTGTTGTCCATGAATTTATGGATGTTTTCCCTATGAATTTGCCTTGTATACCTTTGAATTATGATATTGACTTAGCTTTTGATGTTGAGCTAGGAACCAAGCCTATTTCTATTCCTCTTAATAGGATAGCCTCTGTAGAGTTAAAAGAATTAAAGTATCAATTGCAGGAGTTGTTGGATTAGGGGTTTATGCAACCTAGTATATCGCCTTGGGGTACGCTTGTCTTATTTATGAAAAATAAGGATGGGTCTATGAATATGTATATTGATTATTAATAGTTGAATGAGGAGATGGTTAAAAACAAGTACCCTGTTCCTCATATTGATGATTTATTCAATCACATTCAGAATGTTTTAATGTTTTTAAAGATTAATTTGAGGTCTAGGTATCACCAATTGAGGATTAGAGCTTCAGATATTCCAAAGATCGCCTTTTAGACTGGGTACGGTCATTATGAGTTCTTAGTCGTGTATTTTAGGTTGACTAATGCCCTATATACATTCATGGAGTTGATGATCTAGGTATTTTGATTGTATCTCAACTCTTTTATCATTGTATTTATAGATGATATCTTGGTTTTTTCAAAGAATAGGGTCAATCATGAGGAGTATTTGTGAATTGTTCTTCAAAGATTGAGGGATGAGAATTTGCACTCTAGGTTCTCTAATTGTGAGTTTTGGTTAGAATCTTCCTCTTTCTAAGGTCATATGGTGACCAAGGATGGTATTATGGTCGATCCAACCAAGATTGCAGTGGTTAGTGATTAGGCTAGGCCTACTTCTCCCACTGAGATTCAGAGTTTTGTTAGTTTAGTAGGCTACTATTAGAATTTTATTGAGGGGTTTTCATTAATTACTTCTCTGTTAACCAAGTTGACTTAAAAGAATATTTCCTTTCAATTGTTTGATAATTGTAAGGCGTGCTTTCAAAACCACAAGGATTTGTTGACTTCGGCTTCGATATTGAATTTTCCCAAGGAGGGTGTGTGCTTTACCATCTTTGGTAATGCTTCAGGTGTTGGTTTAGGAGTGTTGATGCAAGAAGGTAAGGTAATTACCTATGCTTCTCATTAGTCAAAGTCCTATGAGAAGAATTACCCTGCCCATGATTTGGAGTTGTGTGGTTGTATTTGCTTTGAAGTTGTGAAGGCACTATTTGTAGGGAGTCATCTTGCCTTTAGTATTTCTTCACCCAATGAGATCTTAATATGATGTAGTGCCATTAGCTAGAGTTTCTTAAGGGTTATGACTTGACTATTCTCTATCATCCGAGTAAGACTAATATGGTTGTGGATGCCTTAAGTTGGAAGTCAACTAGGATGGGTAGTTTGGTGCATTTTCTGAACCAGATAGTTAGGCTTGATATTTTGACACCTAGGTATGTTTTGGCATTCGTAGAGGCTAAGTCTTCTTTGATAGATCAGATTTGGGCTTATCACTTTGATGATATTAGGTTAAGCAGATTTGGGCTTATCACTTTGATGATATTAGGTTAAGAGTAATTCGGATAAGGTGTTAAGTGGTGAGGCTAAGGAAACCTCGCTTGATTCAGATGGTGTTTTGAGGATTAAAGGCCGAGTTTGTGTGCCAAGAATGGGCCATTGGATTAGATGTATTTTGGAGGAGGCTCTTGTTCCAGGTATTCCATCTTTTAGGGTGTGACTAATAGATATCAAGATTCGATACAACATTACTGGTGGGTTGGTATGAGGAAGGATGTAGCAAATTTTGTAGCTTTTTGCCTATGGTGCCAGCAAGTGAAGGTTGAGTATTTGAGACCTGGTGGATCGCTTTAGAGATTGACTATTCTCGAGTGGAAATGGAAGCGGATCACTATGGACTTTATGACTGGGTTGCCTCACACTTATTGTGGTTCTGATAGTGTTTGGGTCATCATGGATCGATTGACCAAATCTGGTCACTTCATTTCAATTTAGGTTTTCTACAATGCGGAGAGGTTGGCCTATATCCACATTCATGAGATAGTCCATCTTTATAGTGTACTAGTGTTTATCATTCGGATCAAGTTTAGTGTTCAAAACACACTTTTGGAAGAACTGTTTGGAGAATTTATGTGCTCAGGTTAATCTTAGTACAGCATTTCACCCTTAGATTGACGATCAATCGGAGTAGACTATTCAAGTTTTGGTGGATATGCGCTGTGCTTGTCTGATAGACTTTGTTGGTTAGTCGGAGCAGCATCTATATTTTGCAGAGTTCATGTATAATAATAGCTATCATTCTTGTACTGATATAGCTTTGTTCAAGGCTTTGTATGGTAGGCTTTGTCGCAATCCAGTTGATTGGTTTGATATTTCAGAGATTAGACCTCGACGTGCAGATGTACTTCGTTAGTCTTTCGATAGAGCTTGGGTCATTCAGGATAGACTTCAACTGGATCAGAGTAGGCAGAATTTCTATGCCAATTGTAGACTTCGTTCCTTAAGATTCTGTATTGGTGATCGTGTTTTTCTTTGTGGGTCACCCATGAAGCAAGATTTGAGGTTTGGTAAAAGGAGCAAGCTTAGCCTAGGTATATTAGACCTTTTGAGATTTTTTAATCTATTAGAAATACGGCCAATGAGTTAGAATTACCTCCCGACTTATCAATAGTTCATCTAGTTTTTCATGTTTAAATGATTCGACTTTACATTCCATAAGAGTCTCATGTCATTCATCGATATTCAGTCTAGTTAGATAAGAGCTTGTCTTTTGTCGAGGAGCCTGTCTCATCCTAGTAAGTCATGTTAGACGGTTGTATTCTAGAGTCATTCTTGTTGTTAAGGTCAAGTGGTGGCATCGACCTATAGAGGAGTCTAACTGGGAGGATGATTTTGATATGCATAGTAGTTATCTCCAACTTTTCACTAAATCTGGTATTTTTTTGCCCTTAGTTCGAGGATGAACTAGATTCTTAGTGGTGGATGATGTAATGACCTAACTTTTTGTGATTTGTCTGAAATATTTATTTTAATATGATTATTTACCTCTCCTCGTGATTGCATTGTGGTATTTCTAGGGTAAGGGGGTGATTGGCATGGTTCCTAATGCATTTTGGTATGATTTATGTGAGATTGTATTTTTTGTGGTCTTAAAGGCTTATTAGTTGATTTTAGTCAACATCTTTTTATCTGTGTATCAGAAGAAAAAATAGACTGTGCCAGTAGATTCTAAATGTTGATTTTATCTTGGTAACATAGTTGGCGTGGTTTTATGACTTTTATATAATATTTTGGCCCTCCATTTGGAAAGTTGTGAAAAAGATCTCGGGGATCAAGTCTGTGAAAATTATTTTTTTTCAAAAATCTTATATCGCCATTGAGTTTAGAGTATCGAATTTGATAGGGTAGCATAGTTTATTTACATTCTTGGAATTTTGGATGAAATCCACGAAGTCCGTAAAGACTTGGAATTCCAAATCTCCATAACTGGTGCACCACTCAGCTGGTGCGGCAGCTAAAGCACCACTTTGGCTGCTTTAGCGGCAGGCACTAAAGTGCCATTTGGTAGTTTTAGCAGCTGGCTACCAGTTTGTCAAGGGCATTTTAGCAGTTCTCGACTGCTTTAGCGGAGAGCACTAAAGCGGCCCTTGTCTGATTTAGCATACTTGAACGCTAAGAAGGTAAACCTAAAGCAGAACTTGACTGTTTTAGAGGTGATCGCCAAAGCACCTACTTGACCACTTTAGCGGCATCTGAGTATAAATAATCCTTTTTTCAATTTTTCTTCGCCATTTTTTGACACATGGAGCTTAGGGATCTAGATTTTGGGCATTTTCTTCCATTTGTAAGCTTGTGTAACCTCCAAACTACTTTTTTAACTCTATCATTTAAAGGTGGAATGTGGGAATTTTGGTTTGAAAGGCTGAAATCATTCTTTCTTCGATTCAAACACCAAATTTACTTTGTTTTCACTCGGGTTTTCTACTATAAGTTCTTTTAATCTTGGGAAAGAATTTTTTGGACAAAAATTCTAGTTTTACCCTTTGTTTCAAAAATCTATTTAAGAGGTCCATTTTGTCCCCAATTCAAAAGTGGGCAATATGAGTATCATTGACTTTTTGATGTGTAGATTCCATATTTTTATGTTTTAGTTAATTTTGAGGTTTTTTGTGAGGGAAATGCTTCATAGTTAGAGCTTTTTGGACCAAGATTCCATCATTCGAGGTAGGTTATGACTTAACTTTCTTTAAATTGGGTTGGGTAGTTGATAATAATGTAAAAGCATACTATGGACGGGTTGTATCATGGAAAATGTGTTAGGTAATTTATGTGCCCGTGTGGGGGGCCTATGTAGATAATATTTGACGATTTGATCTATTACTTGGTATGTGTGACCGTATAGGGCCTTGTATGATGTTGTTAGCTTGGTAGTAATATATGTATGTTTGATTACACTCTTTTTGGTAGGAAAATCCTAGATTTTGGGAATTATATGGTATTAATGACATTTTCTTGCATGTTGTACTTGATAGTTTCTGGATGGATGGTAGATTTGAGTGTATATTTGGCTCACATGGTTGGTATATTAGTTGGAAATTAGACATTCACATTTTGGTTGGTTGTGATCATTATATCCTTATATTATATTCATTCATGAAACATTGCTACTACCCTAAAATTATTGGAAATACTGAAATACTGGCTTTTTCTGATTGAAAATATGACAACTTTAAAAACCATTTGTCTATGTGTATGCCGAAGAGAAGAATTGGATATTCGTATTGGATATTGGTTTATACGGGTTAACTAACACCCATGGGTCCTACTTTGGAGTAGAGCTCAATAGGTGTGGGTTGATGAACCTCTCATGGGTCTTATATTCGTAGTTGAGCTCAGTAAATGTATATAGAGGTTGTACGACAGCCTCATGCTTCATTATCATCATCACCATCTTCATCTTCATTGCATTCTATATGTTGTTTTTATTAAATGATTGTATTTATGTTTATGACTTGTTATCTGTCCATTTGTTCTATATTCCTGTATTTGGAGTATGTGTATACTTATTCTTCTTCCCCCTCCATGTTATTATTATATGTGTATATAGTAGAACTATTAGTGGATATGGTGTAGGCTACCATTTAGGACATTTTTTAATTGTAGGTGATGTGCCCATAGTTTGTGTTTATATGCTCTATTTTCTACTTTACTCAATGGGCCTATGATACCTACTTAGTACAAGGGGGCCGTACTCATCTCTACTGAGCCCTTTTAGTGAAGATCCAGGTATGAGTGCATTGGACGAATAGCCCATTCAGGTAGCATTTAGAGTCTACTCGAGGTAGCCGTTGATCTATGCATCCAGAGTTGACTACTACCTTTTCTTATTTAGACTATGTCTTATTTGTATTTAGAGACAAAGTTGTTCATTTTGGGATATCCTATGTATATTTTAACTTTGAGTTGTATTAGTTGGTTCTTACATTGTGACACCAGGTTTTGGGATATTTTATTGGTATCTTTGACTATGTATTTCTGCTTTCACTATATATCTGTGTGGTTTGACTCCGTTCTAGGGGTCTTGCCTTAGCTTTTGGAATTAAGTTATCATTTTATATCAGTTTGGGTGATAGGTTTACTTGTCAATGCCTTCCACGACAAATTCTACCACGACCCTTAATTTTTGGGTCGTGACACCGGTACCAGTGCTAAGGAGATAGATTCATCCTAGTCTGATGAGGGTGATGATACAGTACTGAGTACTCAAGATAGTGCAACATCAACACAGGGTCCTCAGTATGTTTCCTTTTCAGCTTCTAATGCTCAAGAGTCTACACCCATCTTCATAGTACCAGTTGCTCAGTCCATTTGAAGATGGTATGTAGAGGGAATACAAAGCATCTATGATAGGGATAGTTCTATCACTGAGTAGGGTAGACCGTCATGCAATTTTATAGAGGAGACTCAGATTGATCTTGCTACTTTGGCAGGTACTCCATACCTGTAGGCTGCTTTTGATCAATATAGACTTGGTTGGATAGCCCAGCCTTTAGGATCTTATTACTAAGATATTGTCAGAGAGTTTTATGCATCTTATGCAACACCAGTGTATTTGGTCACACTAGCTAAAGAAAGAGCATTGGGCTAGCCCCCATTGGCTCATACACTTTTCAAAAGGGTCTGGTTGATTTATTTGAGGAGACCATTCGTTGATTCTTATTTGGGTCAAAGTTTATGGGGATAGCTACCACAAAAATGTATGATTATAGATTAAAGATTATGTGGGGTAGGCACATTATAATAAATGTTGATCAGAGGGCACAAAGGAAAAACTAGAGAGATAGGTATCTCAGCAAATAGCTGAGCTTGGTAATGATGGTCCTTGGGTTGAGGGAAGGGGAAGACAATTAAGGCATTGTTGCACTTTGCAACAAAGGTTTAGTGGACTATTGTGAGTCACCGATTAAGTCTAATATTTGCAGACAATATGCTTACATGGGATCGAGTTGTACTAATTTCTAGCCTCATAGCCGGCTATGATATTGACTCTGCTAGGTGGATTCAAGATGAGATATACAAGCGGGCATTTCGTGAGTTCACCATCTTTCCCTTTTCTTATGTGGTATAGAAATTGTTTCGTGAACAAATACCAATTGAAGTGGAGGGTTTCTTCAAATAATAAGAGGTTGGGTCAATAATTTAATTAAATTATATTGAGTAGTGTGGTAGGAGTGCGACCTATTCAGGAGGTTGATCATTGGGTCAAGGCCACTCGTATGGCTAATATTTGGTTGATACCTTATTGAACTACATAGAGAACAACCTTTGACATCTTTCACCTCAACTTGCTTTTAGGGGCATTCAGTTTTGGCTGAGCATGTCTAGAGATTGATATTGGGTGGAGAGGTTAATATTAGTAGTTAGAGGGTAGTATCTTCACTTACTTCAAGAAGTGAGAGGGCTATAGGTAATTCACCTCCAGGTTCAACTTCTGCTTTGCCCTCTCGCCCACCAGTTATAGGCGCAGTTACTATGTCCCAAGAGTTCTTACAATAGTTGGTGGATCGACAGTAGGAGTTGAGTGATCTCCAGACACATACCGATACTCAATTGGCCAAATAATTTGTTCATATTTGGTAATGGTTGCAGACTACATGGGAGGTAGTGGAGGCAAGAGTAGAGGCTAGAATGATGACCTCCATAGAGCGGTTCACTAGAGAGTTGTACAGATGTATTAATAGTTTTGAGGCTTAAATAAGAGACCGGCTACACGAGGTTTAGGTGCTAGATTTATGAAGCCTATGTGATAAGGTGGCTACTCTAAGATCTGAGGTGTGCACATTTGCTGAGAGCCACATTTCTGTCATCCTTCCAAATACCTTTATTTACACATTCATTGCCCAGACCACCACCACTGATATTTGGTCTTTTTGTTAAGGATAATAAGGGTCAGGCTATTAGGTCTAAGAGAGGACGTGATTAGGAGGAGCAGGTGACTTAGATGCGGAGTTTAGGCAGTCCTTAAAGAAAGCCATAATAGAGTTTGTCATTTAGTATACTATTGATGAACAGAGGTGTGTCGAGATAGGATTAGGCACCTCTTTAAGTCACACACCACTACCTACTCCTAGCAATGAGCCGCATGATTACCCTGTTGGGGGAAAGCCCACGTCTAATGCCTAGAGTGTCCCAAATATGTCCCTACACTCTTATGCTCTTTACTTTCTAAGAATACACTAGGGACTGTGCATTAACTTTAAGTTGGGGGTGAGCGGCTACAAACCACCTGGGGTTTCTATTGTCAATCCTCCTTTCCTTAGGGTGTTCCATCATAGTAAATATGGCATGTTTAGGTATTGTGTTTTTTCGTGATATATATTATGTGTTGTTTTTCGTTAATTAGAAGTAAAATAAGACACCTAAGTGCAGCCGACATGTTTTGTTTTGTGTTTTTAAGTGTTTAAAAAATATGATACCCTACAAAAAAATTTGTGAATTGTTTATTATGAATATATGTGCGGCCATTGTGAATCTTGTTATGGTAATAGTATTACGGAAAAAATAATCAAAGCTTAGAATTACATAAACCGGATAGGTAGTAGTTGATATTGTGACCCTGTACTATTTGTGTATGAGGCATGTACCTAGTTCACTTTGTGCATTTAATATGGAACTTGTCTAGTTTGTCTTTCCTAGGTTGTAGAATAGTTGGTTAGGCCATTATCATAGGTCTTATTTGATTAAGTCCACTTTTCTCCTAAAAGACCAACCAAATATGAATAAGTATCCTTTGATCCCAAATTTTAGCCTAAGTTAACCTATTTTCTTGTTTTAGCCTTTTAACCTTTCCGTTTAATTACAATGAACTTGTTTTGGCCCTGGTCCCTCCTTAGACACTTTGTACCCCAACTCAGAAAAATCATCTAAGTTGAGGGTAGCCATCATAGGGGTACACAGTTAAATTAGGTATGAAGAAAGTGTTGAATAAAAGAAAAGAAAGTAGGGTTGGGTATGGTAAAAAAGTTTGTAAAAGGAAAAAAAGAAGAGAAAAATGAAAGAAAAAGAAAAAATTAAATACAAAGAAAGAAGGAAACCACATCCAATCTGAATAAGCAACAAAGGAGAAACGAGAAGCAATAATAGAAGCATGGTTAGGTAGTGGAGCCAATAATGTAAGTGCAGTGTCAAGGAGGGTGAGTCACTATATCCCATATGTACCATACCTGCCCCTAAGCCTACACTACAAGCCTAGAAAAGTCCTATAGTGATCCCAGTCCAACTGTCTAAAACAATAAGGTATAGAAAACAAGGGAAAGCATGTAGTATTTTATGCACATTATTTGAATTTCTTTGAGATCATGAGCATTAGATGTGGTCCCAGAATTTACATTCATGATGGTAATGTGAGAGTTGGGACTTCCTTGCTGTGAGGGTATATGAGTTGTTAACTAATTATTTGTTTGGGTAGTGTCAATTGCATATATGCTTGGTTGTTTGTTATTAATCCAATGCCATTATTTGATTTCTTTGTGTCATACTATTGTGCTACATGGATCCACATAGTGGTTTTGAAAGTTTTAAATAAGAGGGGGTAAAAAATTTGAGCTAAATTTAGTTGACTATTAAAGGTTTCTTAGGTTTCTTTTAGTTAAGCATCATGTTTTTCTATTATATGTTAGTTGACCGAGGACATGCAAACATTCTAAGTTGAGGGTGTTGATATGTCATGGTTTCATGGTACTTTTGACGCTTAAAACAAGGAAATATGCAAGTACTTATGTATTTTTGTTAGATGTGATATTCTTTCGAGTTGATTTTGTAGGAAAACAGAGTTTGGAGCAAAGAATGATCAACGAGGAGGCTACCTACGACCCTACCTATGGGTCATAGGTACTACCTACGGGCCAGTGGGTTGGCTACATAGGTTGATATCCAAAGTTTTGAAAGTTTATGACTTAGTCTGATTTCCATGAAGCCTACCTAGGAGGCGTAGGTACTACGTACGGACCATAGGTTGCCCTTGTAGGTAGGTGATCTTTATCCTTAAGATTCCCCTGTTTCCCACGAGCCTACTTACGCCCCATAGGTACAACCTACAACCCTTAAGTGGGGTCGTGGGTTGGTGCCGACTCAAGTTTCCTACTTTGTTTAGGATAGGTTTTCTGATGTATCTATAAATACCCATTTCACATTTTGTAATCAATTTACACACTTTATACGCCTTTCACATTGTTTTGAGTTTTGAGATACATTTTGATCATGGAATCATTGTTCTAGGTTTTTTTGGGATTGAAATCAATTTGAGATTTTGGATTTTCATTATTATTCTTTGTAAGTTCATTCATATGGTTTCATCCATGAATTCTATGTGTGTTCGGTAAGACCCCGCAAATTCCTAAGCTCAACTCAATCTTTTAAGCTTGCTAAAGGGTCCCACACTTAGAAAAAGTTTAGCTAAGTATCCAGACTTAGTATTATTTTTGGTCTTTTTCCCACATTTATCAGCCCCCAAAACACGATATTAAGACCCTTTAGAGACTAAATTCATTCATTATTCTCAAATTTCTCAAGAACAGAAACCCTAGGGGGATCAATTTCAAATCAAGAACTCAAGAAACCATCACAAATCTTTCAGAATTCAGGCACAAAGGTATGTGAAGTGTTTATCCAAGGGTATCCTTCCACCCTTGGAGTTTAAGAAACTCTTTTAAAATCTAAGTTAATTCTTGTTTTAACATGAAGTTCACACAGAGTGCTTGGTACCCTCATCTGTGTGAACTTCATGTTGAAATCTTGAGTTGCAAGTTAAATATAGAATTCATGATAGTACTACATGTGTATTGATATATGAAATACCCATGATTCTTAAGTGTTTGTCAAAATACCTATGTGAATTGACTAGCCCAAGCGTAACATGCTATTTGTGAATTTAATCTTTCACATGCCCAATGTATATCAAATGTTTGACAAGAATGCCTAAGGGAATGTATTGTTAGTAAGCTAGTTCTATTATGCTACTAAAGTCATGCAGTGATTTACTTTACATGCTATTGAGTCCTGGGGTATTTAATACCCGACAATTTAGTTGAGACATCAACCTACCAGTTTAGGGTAGATGAGTTGATCAACCTGCTAGTTGAGGGTACCAAGCACTCTCATTCAGAGCACTTTCCAGATGAGGGTGACTCAACTTGTCTCTACCCGTGGCACGATACTAACACCTTTTATCTAGGGTTACAGGTTGGACCTTAATCAGTTCTGAGAGGGGAATATCGGTTAGATGATTACCTCCCACAATCTCAATCTCAGTTCCAATCTCAGTATATAACTCAGTTCAGTTCTACAGATTCAGAACCGTCAGGTATAATCACTAAGCTCAGTACGGAACTCAGCACAGTTCCATATTTAAGACTGTCAGATATAGTCACTCAATTATCAGTAATTCAGTATCAGTAGACTTAGATATCAGTTAATCAGTATTCAAACTCAGTATCCAGTGTTATCACGGTCTCAAATACAATTTATGTATTCATGCATGTACTCTTATTCAGTTACATTTCGTGTTATTCAGTTTGTTTTGCTCATGCATATAAACCCATATATTTTAGCCTTCCTCACTTTGCATACCAGTATATTCAAAGTATTGAAACATACCTTTATCCTGCGCTATGATGTTTTATATCATAGATTCAGAAACACAGGCTCTCGATCATCCCTAGCAGTTATAGATTTTCAGCAGTCAGAGTTAGTGGTGATTCCTCATAGTTCGAGGACATGATTACTACTTCAGTATTTCAGTTATTTTAGTAGTTTGGAATTAGTTGGGGACTTGTCCCATCAAGTTTCTATTTCAGACAGTTTAGAGGCTTTCCAGACTAAAGTATTTTCAGATAGTTATTTCAGTTTTGGTGTTGTTATACTGTATTCAGTTTTATTTCAGTATTGAACCTTATGGCAAGTTTTCGCCTAATTTTTGCATATTTATAGCATTATAATTCAGTTATTATAGTAGGTACTAGTCATGGGTTAGATTGTAGTCCTTTGAGATTATGAGCACCGTGTAGAGTCAGGGGTACAAACTCAGGGCATTATAAACTTAGTATCATAGCCTAAGGTTCAACAGAGTCCTAGGATATCTGAAAGTCACATTTAGTAGAGTCTTGTACATGGGTGTGCAGTGGGCCACACTCATGGACAGGAGGCTGCGAGGTGTTTTAGAAAAAGTTTCCCTTCTTTCAGTACTCATGTCGTGCGAGTGAGCATGAGCTCCAGTTAAACTCCCTATCTAATCCAAACTTCTCTTCCATTTATAGAATATGCCTCCAAAAAGGACTAAGGGAAGAGGAATGGGAGATCAGCCAGAACCCCAGCCCATCCAGCTAGATCTTCTAGATGAACAAATCTCCCACGCTAAATTCAGAGCAGGTTTCATCACCCTAGCTCATTTTGTGGCAGTCCAGAATAAAAGTCGAGCTGTTGTTTTGGCCAACCCAATGGCCAATACTGCTGCTACCAGGATTCGATATTTCACCCAAATGAACCCTCCATCTTTTATTGGGTCTAAGTCAGATGAGGTCCCTTAGGAGTTTCTTGATCAGTGATAATGCTCAAAATATACCTCTTTTACGAAAGTGTAAGCGATCATTATCAATATATAACCCAACTAGGTTGGGTTCAAATCCCGCAAGAAATATGGTGTGAATTTGAGTTAATTATGGGTTAATCAACTGATAGTTATCAGCTTCATATGAATAGGGGATTTGGAAAGGTAACAAATAATTACTTCTCAATTCAGTGTTTGAAATCAATATGATAAGGAAAACCAGAGTTATGTTCACTATGGGTGTTGGTATTTGACAAACGCTAGTAACGGTTCAAGATTCTTGTGGTAGGTAGGAACAGCAGACTATCCTTGTCAAAGTTATGCCTAAATTTTTCTCAACCTATTTAGACATTTAACCACCTAATTCTCTTGAACTTAGGGAATTTATATTTCATAACAGGATGTTATCTCAAGTTAATGAATCTTGTTACATCATTAATTATTAAATGGAAGTTTGATGCTTCCAAGTCCCTATTGATAATTCATTTCTTACTAGGGTTGATTTCTTATCTCAAGCAAATCACCAGTAAGCAAGGCCTATTATTTGCAACCAATAGTCAGAATATAAAATAATGGAATTAACAAGAAGTTTCTACTACCGTTAGAATCTTGAACACTTAGTTACGTTACAAACCCAAACCCATAGATCCCACAACTCGGGTTAAGGGAATTTAGCTGCTCATAATAAAATAATCAAGACAACAAGTTGAATTCATAGTTTGATATATGAACTTACAACAAGATGAATAGCAACAAGTGTTTCTCAGATTTGATTCACAGTAGAAAATCCCAAAACAATTGTAATAATCTCTCCAAAAATAATTGTAAAGTTCAAGTCAGAAAACTAGAGAGAAGAGATTCTCAAAACGTCAGTTTCCCCCATTATTAGAAAAACCTAACATATGCTTTAAATACTTCAGCCTAATTATGGAAACAAAATCATAAATCATAGTATTTTCTCGGATAGGCGATGACTTGTGTGACGGCTTATCTGGAGTCTGATGACTTATTAGGAATGTCATCAGCTCCTCTTCACTTTTGAAAATCTCTGCCTTAGGTTGAAAATGAGTCGTGACGGCTTATCAGATATGTGATGACTTATCAAAATTATCGTCGCTTCTTCACTTCAAATTCCATTCCCTGCCTAAGCCTAACGACGAGCCCGTCGGCTTATCATACTTCTAATGTCCTATCACAGATGTCATCACAAATTTCAGCTAAAACCCATTCTCTGTCTAAGGCTGATGGCAACTCTGATAGCTTATCACAAGGCTAACCACTTATCAGACAAGCCGTCACTATACTTCCCTCTCGACTTGCTCAGAAATCAACACTTTTACTGCCATTATTGTTGGTTCTCTTGCATCTTGACTTTTACTGCAATATCAAATAGAAAACAATCAAAAATGACAAAAGTTGCTTAAGACTTTGCAATTATTCTTAGTTAAAAGCCTCAAATGTGTTAGCATCTGCTCACACATCAACACCCTCAACTTAAAATTATTGTTTGTCCTCAAGCAACTAAAACACAACCAAGAGGATACATATCATCTTAAAACATCTTCACCATCTCCAAGGTCAATTAATTTAAAAACAACAACTGTGCATATTATTGTAGAACAATAATGCGACACACAGGAATCAAGATATGGCTTCAATTCAGCAACAACAACCATGTATGTACCAAAATTACACTATCCAAACAAGCTAGCAACTAGCAACGTAACTAGTGTGCCCTCACTACAAAGAAGTCTCACTTCACTTATATCAGACATCACATATGTAACCATGGAGACAATCAAAAGATACTCACTCTTAAAATGAAGTTCCAATCAATGTATGTCAAATACCATAGGCTTGCCCTTATTTTCATTACCAAGATTTTCACACAGGTCAGCTAGGATCACTATAGGTCTTCTCTTTGGCTTGTAATGTAGGCTAGGGGCTGGTATGATACTCGATGATATTTAAAGTGACTAAGCCTCCTTGACACTACACTAGCTTATGGGGTCTCACTTATTAACCTTTTTCTATTATTCTTTTTTCTTGATCACACATATTCGGGATGGGTGTGGTCTTTTCTACAATCACTTCTTTTTTTTTTACAACTTTTCTTTTCTTGTTCTTTTCCACCGTGCCCAGCTTTTTATTCCTTTCTTTTATTCTACCTTTCTTCATACTTAGTTTACATCATGCACCCCTATGATAGCCACCCTCAACTTAGGCCATTTTTCTAATTCAAGGTGCACAATGTCCAAAAAGGAGCAGGGCCAAAATACGTTTATTATAATATAAATGAGATGGTGATAGGTATCATAAAAAAAGGCTATTTATGCTCAAAATAGGGATCAATGGATATTATGCATACAGGGAAGGTCATTTAGGCTAAAAGTGGCTAATATCAAAATGACCTATGATCTTTTCCTATCCCCTAACCTTCAATTTAGGTAAGACTAACCGGGCAAGTTCTGGATTCAACATACAAAGGGAACTAAGTAAGATCTCACACGCACATGGCACATAAGTATATCACAAGTTACTACTTATCCAGTTTATGAAATTGTTTACCAATGATTATCAAGTCACTAGAACTGATACCATAACAAGATGCAGAATGGTCACAATTAGATGCAAATCACACAGTTAAACAATCAGACCATTTGAGAGGTGTTCACAAAATAACAAAACCATGTTAACTGTCTCAGATACTTGTATTCCCCTTAGTCAACTACAAAATATTACAACAATAACTCACTCTACACCCTCAACTTAAAATCAAAGAAAAGATGAACTAAGGGTTAAGGTATACTTAGAGTAGATCAAGCACGGGAATCATGGGTCACTGACCCTACTGCTGCATCATCAGTTGCCTTATCTCCATCAGGAGCCTTTCTCTTTTCTGAGCCTACTAGTTGTGGTACGTACGACTCTCGCTTATTATGTCTCTTCCTATTTCTCATTGTCAGCTAGGGACTCGACCATCGCCTTCTTTGTCTTCTCTTTTTTAGCCTTCTTTCTTGCCCTCTTCTTCGTTTTTCTTTCTTCGTTGCTATCAAGACTTTCTCTCTTACCCTTACCTTTCTTCTCACCCTTTTTCTTTTTTTCTTCATTGGTTCCCACGTAAGATCAAGCAATAGGATTTTACCCTCAGACTCATCAATAGTTGGGTCTGCCAACACCATAAGTTGGTTCTGCTGTAATACTCCAGCATCTTCCTTTACCTTATCCAGGGCTGATCAAAATTATACAAGGTCTGAGCCCGACATTTATCTTAACCGTGTATTGAAACAGTTTTCTAACTCATTAATACGATCATGCAAGGCTTGTAGACACCTAATTTCGTTCCTCCCTGATATCTTTTTTACCCATTTTTACTTTATCCTACCGTGTACCCCCACCCATTTAATTATTCCCCATAAAAATACAAAAATAACAAACTTCTAACAACTTTTGACACATCACCACCCCACCCCATACCCTACCTACCCTACCCCACTACCTTACCCAACATCACCTTTTATTTTATTTTTTGAACCAACTCAGGGAGGAACAAAAAAAAGAGGGGGTCATCTTCTCAAAACCTCACCATAAAGACAGACTACCATATACACACAGAATGGACTAGACATATTATTCCATTTTTCTTTCCTTCTTCTAAAACAACAGAGTACATATACACACGCACCACCATATCTTTTTAACTGAATATACCTACCCACCTGCACACACCAACCCACCTGGGGACTTCACTAGGAAATGCACTTCCCCAAAAAATGCAAAAATAGTGTGCTCATACACAACGACTGGCATCTAAAATAGAAATGAAAAAGGGGAAATAAAGAGTGATCAAAATTGGGGAAAGAAGGGAGTCAAAACTGGTTATTCTTGGGTGTTTCCAGTGAATTTTTCATCGGACTTTGTCCCTCTGTCAGCTACCACAGATCCGAATACCTAAAATCCATTGAAGAACGACCCTTTTCAGATCAAATTCCTCACAACACGATTAAAAACAAACCCATTCGTATAAAGTTTAGTGCAGGTCATTCTCTCTTAGTAATTTTAGTTTGAATTGGTAAAAGAATAGGATCGGGTTACATAACTGGGTTGTTTGATTGAAAAGTATTCGTGTGGAGGTTCGGTTTAGGATCTTGGATGTGATTCTATTCAAAAAGATCAATTAATTGAAATAACTGTCAAATTGAGGTCTAATTTTTAACTCTATTTCTTTATATTTTTATGGTGGTTGATGATATAATTTTGATTGTGATTGGGTTTCTATAATTATCGTGGCTTGATTAGTTGATTTTATATCAAAATTGAGTTATTATGTGGTTGACAATGAAATTGGGGAAGACAGAATTGAAAAACTGATAAAAGGGTTAATTGGATTAATTTTAATTTATTGTTGTTCTGTTTAATTTGGAATAAATATTGATATCATTGAACATAATAGTATCATGATAGGTCGAGTGGGGTAGGCAAATGTAGGTTGGATAGGCAAATTTTAGAATTTATAGCTTTGATTGAATGTTGGTAATTCCGTGGAATGTTTGAAATTTTGTCAAATAGTTTGATTTTCTCGCATTTTGAAATGTATTCATTTAGTCGGGGAATGCCCCGTGGTCATTTGTATTCATTCACCAGGGAATGCCCCAAGATATCTTTTATTCGAAAGACGTTCGTGATAAAGGCCCGGGGCATCGAATAAAGCATTGGGGCGTAATTTAGGATTAGTAAAATTTTACTTTTCAGTACCCTTTTTGTTTTAGATTGTAATAATCGGACTAGAAACTATAATTTTGGATTTGTTTTATTTGTTTTTTTAATTGTTTGTTTTGTGTGATTTTGTGTGGTTTATGCATTCATAGCATCAAAATTAGCTGATACACTCTACCAAGCAACCATGGTCGAACCACAGGATTGAGGGGTGCCTAACACCTTCCCCTCGATCAATAGAATTCCTTAGCCAAAATCTCTGTTTGCAAATTAGTTTAAAGAGTCAAAATAGTTTTGAAAAGGATTTTCCAAAGGTGACTTGGCACACCGTATTATACCAAGTGGCGACTCTGAATAAGAAAAAAAATGTAAATAATCCTTTTTCGAAACAAATTCTTTATTTTGGTCACTTAATAATAAAAACCCTTCCGAACCATAAAACGGTATGACAGCTCTAGCAACTTTGCTGAGGATTTTTTAAAATTTGAGCTTATTTTTTGGAGTTGTATCGGCTTAGTTTGACATCATGGGTATATAAACATTATTTGTGTTATCGTTTGTGTTATTGTTTTTGAGTGCCTACGTGCTCTTTGTTTACAGTTTTTCTCTTATGTGTTACCGCTTTACAACTAGCATCATGTGGATAACCTGAGTCAGTTCTTTCTGCAATAAGTTCTGTAGTACACGGTGTGTACACAACCTATAGTTGAGTCACCCTTATTTTAGGAGGGGGAGCCGTCGGCTAGTATAGAGTAGGTGGAAAGCTAAAGTAGCCACTATCAACCATACGCTCCCCCGAACAGCCTTGTTAGTGAGCCCCAGCATAGGTCAGCCTTTAGTTCATGCTTATCTGCATCATATTGAGACCTAGCGGGGCCTACTTGGTCTTTTGTAAGACACTTACCTCTACAGCATCCCTATGTGCTAAATGTTGCATCTCTGAGGATATCATGGTCATTTGATGGACTGATTTGGGGAAAACATGTGTTAGTAGTAAAGTGTGTAGGTAATGAAAAATCAAAAAAAAAGTGAGTCAAAGAAAAAAAGAGTTTCGCAGTTTTTAGAGTTCTTTATGGCTTTTATTTTTCACAATCCAAAAACTCAAAAAAAAAATATCCATACCTTTTTCACATATTTACTCAAAAAAAAAATGTCAAAAGATTTTCATTTATCTCCTTTTGCATGCATCCATAATTAAAAAACTTTAAAAAAAAAATTAGAGGCTTGTTATAACAAAAAATGGTAAAAGTTTTGTACATTTCATAAAATAAAAATACCAAAAAACTTTAATTTCATAGTTAGTGGTGTCATTTTTATGTGAAGTGTCTGTTAAAAACCCAAAAAGATTTTATTTTTATCATCCGTCTATAATTTCGTCTCTTAGGTCAAGTCTTAGTTCGTTTTATTAGTTAATTGTCCAATCTGGACGAACTACGCATCCTTGATTCTCCTCTTTCGAGATTTGAGATACGTAGGCAACCTATTGTTAGTTTTCACTCTTCATTTAGAGTAGGTGTCATATGCATAAATAAAAGAAAACTGCAAAAAGATTTTTCTTTTATAGGTTCAAGTTTCATTTTCGTATGAAATGCAAAATTGAAAATCCAAAAAGATTTTCTTTGGTAATCATAGATTTCATTTTGTATAGGGATGTTAAAGTTGAAAAGTTCAAAAAGATTTTTGCCAATTCTTTTGACAAATTGTTATTTTCTTTTCTTCTTAAAGTTTCAGGAAAAAAAAAGTTTATTTGGCCATTTTGGCAAAACTTCACGAACTACACACACCTGATTCTCCTCTCTCAAGAGTGAGATACGTAGGCGCCCTTCTTGGGTTCTATGACCTTTTCTTGAAAAAAAACAGAGAAAGAACAAAAAAGTTTTGAAAAAAAAAAGTGTTGAATTCTAACACTTCCAATATTTATTTCCTCACTCCTCAACCCAAAGCTACCATATGCTCGGCTCCATCCACTGTTTATGTTTTTACCACACCACCCCTACCCGAAGCTCATACTTTTGAGGTTTATCCACAAGTTGTGCCTCCCCACTCTGCGAGAGATCCTATATTGAATCTTTTTATGGATAAACATCATGTTATTGAGCCCACATTTAAGTCGACTAATCCTTATGGCTACACTTACCCGCCTTAATTTCCTCTTAACACTGAGAAGCCTGTTATAATAGAAGAACAAGAGGAAATGACCAGAAAATTGAGAAGTTTGGAACTGGCTATGAAAGACCTCCAGGGACTCGGGGGTACAAAAGTGTCTCATATAAATATCTTTGCATGTTTCCATGGTTCATCTTCTTTTTGGATTTAAAATGCCAAAGTTTGAGAAGTATGATAGATATGGCGATTCTTTTGCACACTTGAGATGTTATTGCAACCAACTAAGGGGTGCTGGAGGGCAGGAAGAACTACTCATAGCTTATTTCGGGGAGAGTCTTTAAGGCCTATCTTTGGAATGGTTTGTTGACCGAGACATTGATAAGTCGATTAGTTAGGATGACCTAGCTAATGAATTTGTGCAACAATTTCAATACAATGTGGAGTTGATCCCTGACGAAAAATCCCTAAATAGTATAAAAAGGAATAATACTGAGAGTTTCAGAGAGTATGCAATCAGATGGCGCGAACAAGCTGCTAGAGTAAAACCGCCAAGGAAAGAAAGCAAAATAGTAGAGTTGTTTATTCAAGCGCAGGATAAAACATACTATCAACACTTGTTACCTACATTAGGCAAGTCATTTATTGAGTTCCTTAAAATGGGGGAGGTGATAGAAGAAGGAATTAAGACTGGTCGCATTATGAGTTTTGCAATATTGAAAGCGACTACTCAAGCAATTCAAAAGGGTTTAGGAAGTATTGGGGAGACAAAGAATGAGGAAGATACATCTGCTATTGTAGTTGGACAGCGTGAATATTCAAGAAGACCCCATCGTCATCACTCTCAGGCAAAAACCCAAGTTCATGCCCAAGCTTCACATAATCACTCCCAAATCCATTACACTCTGCTCTTCCACCTCCATATCTAGTATATAATGCACAGCCTCATATTCAACCCCCATCTTACCCATAGTGGAACACACCAACTCCTCAGAGTCATCCTCTAACTCCACAAACATACCAAAACCCTTCTAAGCCTGATTTTTAATCCATGTCAAACGATAAATTAGGAAAAAGTTGAGAGATAGCTTCACACCAATTGGAGAGTCATATGCCAGTTTACTTTAGAGATTGGTACAGTGGGGCATAATCACTCCTCTCCTTGGGTGCACTCTTAATCGACATTCAAGAAATTTTGTTTCTAATGTACAGTGTGTGTATCATTCTGATGATCAGGGTCATAGTATTGAAGATTGTTGAGATTTGAAAAGAGAAATTGAAAAGATGATTCAAGAGGAAATTATGGTGCAGAACATTAACAGTGAGGAAAACTCTAGTCATGCTGATATGCAAACCAGTGGCAAAGATGTCAGGCTGAGCAATTGAGAAGTCACCCCTCTACCTACTAGGAAGAGGTCTGGTAGTTTGTTTTGTTTTGTTTTCTGTTATCCAAATTATTTCAAGGTTGTAGTTTGGGATCTATCTTGTTTTTTTTTTACTTTTGTCGTTTATGTTCAAACCCTTCTCTCTTTTGTTTTAACTAAATGAAGTGTCCCATTTTCCTTTATGTTTTAAATATGTGTTGTTTGTTTGTTTTCTTTACATAGTACATTTTATGTTGACTCTAGTGATATAACATGCTAGTAAAATTTTCAGCCAGATCTTAAAATCTAGTTTAAGCATGAGCATTGTCTTAGAGGATTAAAGTTAGAAAAAGAGAGCGTCTGATAAAATAGATAGAGTGCTAGGGCATTTGGTGATCAAGTTGAAGCCTTCTTTGAAAATTAAGGCAATTATTATGAGAATTGTTAGAATAACTTGGTCAATATTTGAAAGACATGTCTCAATTAGGTCAAATAGTGGATGTCTGATCCTACATCAAAAGGAATATAAAAATTAGCTCCACGAAATCATGAGGAATGTACAACAAAGATGGAGTTTGCAGAAGAAGTAGCGATGCACAGTCTGAGTTAAAATTAGTGCTGTAAAAATATCACAAATGATCTTCATCTCTCACTTTCATATTGCATGATATGTACCTACATTTGCAGGATTGATATGATGAAGGCATTTTATTCTGCTATCCAAACATCGCGCCATCCTTTATTTACCCCATTTGAGATTTAGTCCTATTTTCTTTCATACCCCTCTTTTGGAATCAAGATAGAGTCAGCAAAGCTCAAAAGAAAAGTGTTGAGCAAAACAATAGAGTCAGAAAGTTTCAAAAAGAAATGAGAGAACAAATGCGTCCAAAAGAAGGAAAAGAAAAGAAAGTCGAGAAAAACATAGAATCAGAAGGTCCCAAAAAAAAATTCAATAAAAGAGTCAAAAAAAGAAAGGAACTCAGAATCAAGCAAAAGAATAAGTTGCCAGAACTACGAGTGACCTGATTCTCCTTTATCGGGGGTGAGATACATAGGCTGCCCTACTCTGGGCTCGGTCCGACCAAATAAATAATTTAGAATTGTCCAGTCAAAAGAAACTGGGGCATGAGTTAGTCCGCATTATTTGAGTCGATTCCAAAATTCGTAAGTCCTACCCCACCTCAGGTGTCGTTTGGCCTCATGTTATCCTTTCTTTCTAATCCTATCCAAAAGCCAAGTTACAACCAAAGAAAGACCTTCAGATCAATTTGGTGACTTGGCACACCAGATTATGCCAAGTTGCGACTCCGAATAAGAAAAAAAATGTAAATAATCCTTTTTCGAAAAAAATTCTTCATTTTGGTCACTTAATAATAAAAACCCTTCCGAACCTTAAAATGATAATCTTTTTTAGAGTTTAGTAAAAAGGGGTGTGACAAGGCTCGAAAGGGCTCAAGTGCGACCTTAATCCTCTTTTCTACTACAGAGGCAAACTGCTTGGAAAAAAGTTACAGCTGATCCTCGCACCACTTGGCTTGTTTTGCCACTCTCCTGAATTTATCGGGTTAAAGGCAAATTCTGTGGTAAAAATAGCATTTGAAGGATTTGTTTCATTTTTAGGCACTAAGTCAGCTAGTGTTGGGGATGTCGGTGGTGCAGATTCAAAATTTGGCACCTCTACATTAGGTGCTGAGCTGGTATCTGTAACTGGTGGATCTGTTGCAACCCCTGCTCCTTTGTCAAGTGTCAACCTTGGGTGATTTTCATTATTCGGATGGGGTTATGGGTCTTCTTAGCAGGTAGTTCATTGCCTATCCCTGCAACCTCAGGTACATTGGCTGCCTTACACAACCTCATAATTAGGCAAGGGAAAGGATATGTCGTGTCGGGCCTTGAGACCTGAATTTTCATCTCCTCAGCAATGATTTATCCAAAGTTCAAGTTGAGTTTAGCCATAAAACTTGCAACCAGTATTGATCTATCATATCTAAGGATGTTATCTCCCTCATTAGGCATTAAATGGGTGCATACTACACCCTACCAAAACCTTGCCTCTTGAGTCAGGGACGCCTTAAAAATCCTTTCATTCGGGTTGGTCAGCCATTCAGGTTTTCCTTCATCTATGAGGGTGGCTAACCAAGACCTTTGATTTTCACGATGCTTCAATTGAGTGTAAAATGTAGGTGAAGTGGCCTGAGGAGTGAATTCGAGGCCATGAATAAATTTGTTGATTGTTGTTTCTAAGAGATCCACTATCACACACCGTACTGGAACTTTATCCAACAAGGGCTGATCTGCTGGTTTCTCCCCTTCTTTACATATGTTCTCCAATCGAGCCTGATAGTTTGCATAGAACTCCCAAACTAGTGTAGGAAAAAATAAGCTTCATCCTTTCGCGGTTCATCCCAAGTTGTAATCTCGGAATTTTTGCTCCACTTTAGGATATCTGCTCAACCCAGTAGTGATGATCTTCTCTTTATCAAATATTGGCCTTTTAATGGCCCTTTTTTAGCTCTGAGAAGCCTATCATAGAAGATTTTCTGTGCCTTAGAAATTTGCCACCTAGCACTGTCTCGGACCACAGGGTTCTTGCATTTAACCAGAGTTCCCCAAATCAGATACTCTTCATCATCCTATTTCTTAGCAGAAGGGGACTCATATAACGGTCCCTTATATTCCGGTTGTTCAGATTTAGCAAGCTCTGATTCAGGCTCCCCAGATCAGAATGCTCAAACTCAGGCTGCTCAGAAGCTGTCTGCTCAGAATTTGTAATGTTAGATGGTGGTGTTGCTTCAGTATCATTTTCTTCACTCTCCTCTACCTCAATTGGTTGAGGTGGACAAGGCATTTTTGGGATTTTCTTTTTCCTTTGCTTCTTAAGCAGTGGCTCCTCCTCCTTATAATCTGATTCCTCATTGAAGAGTCTTCGAGGTACACTCCCCTTTGTCACTTTCTTTGTAAGTTTTGGGCTTTTTCCTTTGGGTGCCATTATAAGACCTGTAGCAAAAGAAATCACTCATTTAGCACTCATGATCATCCAACTTAAGAAGTTCAGTCATTATAATTCCATATCACTCAAAAGAGGTTCACAATTGTATCAGATCAAAGTTGTGACAACTTCTGATAAGTCATCATAAATATGATAACTTATCATTCGTGACGTCAGCCTTAAACAGAACAGGCTTATTTTTCTCAACTTATGATGACATAGTCTGATAAGCTGTCACAAATATGATAGCTTATCAAACACGTCGTCAGCTTAGAATACAACCTCCATCTCAGTTTTAGTCTTGATTATCAATCCACTTTCTTCTTAGAATCACATGGAGTTGTGTTCTTGAGGTAAGCCCTAATTTTTATGCACAATACAGCACTGTACACCCTAGATTCCATTTTTCACACAATGGCAAGTTAAGTTTGCCTCAATCCCTTTGCAACTAAGATTTACCTCAGTTGCATCACTTACCTAGTGAAGAGAAGATTTGAGTTATGAGCATACCTGATAGGCGACTTTACTTAGTTACGTGAGTGAGAGGAAGTAGTAGATGAAAGAAGAGTTCCTGATCTTGATTTCAAACCCACACTTCACAAGGAAGAATATTTTTCTTGTTTTACTTAGGAATTAATTTTAAAAAGAGTAAGTAAATAAACTAAATATGGAAGGAAATAAAACTTAAAGAAAAAAAAGGAGATATGCGGGAAGGTGAAAAGGTTTGACTGTGGGTCAGGTCGAATTTTTCAGTATTTGGGCCCAAGATTACCTAAGAGCTTATCAGATGTCTGATAAGTCATCGTAGATGTCATCAACCTTAGGCAGAGTGTTGCCTTCTTTTGGATTGTTTGATAACATATCTGACGGCTTATCATAATTGTGATAACTCGTCACATCTGTCGTCAAGGTCCCTTGGCTGACTTCATCAATTTTTACCTAGACCCATGCATATCTCTTTAGTTCATTATGCTTCCTATCTAAATAAATTAAAACAACTTATGTTTAAACATAAAAATTTTGGGTTGCCTCCTAATAGAGCCTAATTTAATGTCGTGGCACGACTAGGTTATCTTGACTACTCCAACTTTGTCAAGATACCATGCTGCTACCTCTTTCCCATCTTCATAAAACATATCCATGATTGTGAAGACACCCATCTCCTTTTGATATATCATGGATGAGTGCATTTCAAATTTTGCTTCTTTGTCATTGAACCTGAACTTCAACTCATTCAGCTCGATTTCCACTACTACTCTCCAATAGCAAGGAATGGTCTCCCCAAAATGATGGGTACTTCAAAATCCACCTCACAGTCTAGGACTACAAAATCATCAGGAAGTATAAATTTGGCCACCTTTACCAATACATCAAGTAATATTCCTACTGGCTATTTTATAGACCTATCTTTCATCACCAACCACATGTTTTTCGGGGTAGAATCCCCCAAACCTAGCTTTATATACACGGCTAGCGGCATCAAATTTATACTCACCCCCAGATCACATAGGGCCTTAGCAAAATTAAGGGACCCGATTGTACATGGAATAGTGAATGTTCCAGGGTCGGCCTTCTTCAGCACTAAGGATCGTGTAGAAATGAAACTACAATGGTTGAGATTATTTACATAGTTTGCCTCTTCTTCTGAGTCAGACTCTACTTTGCTCTGCGATCCACAACCTTCACTTTCTCAGATTTACTTGATTGTAAATGCTTGGTTAGCAAGTCCATTTGCTTTTTTAGGTGAGCCATGTCTTGATCACGTTTCTCATCTCTTCTACATTGTTCCACAGTCATACCAACAAAAATAGTGGGGCTTGATACCACAGAGTCCCTGGCATGCCATGCCTGACTCTGTTTGGTCATTCTCTCAAGTATTTTTGAAGCCTCTAGGAATGTAAGATCAATAAACGAACCGCCAACAGCAATATCTATAATCATTTTTGTCACAGAGGTAAGAGCCCTATACAAAGTCTCCATCAAGTGTATGTCCATCATGTTGTGGTTCAGACACTGCGTCAGCTTGTTTTTGAATCTCTCCCAGGTTTCATACAAGGCTTCAGTAGAGAGCTGTCTAAAGTTGTTGATCTCATCCCTCAATTATACCCTCCTGGAAGGTGGAAATAACCTTTCTAGGAAAGCTTCTTTCAACTATCTCAAGTTGGTTATAGAATCGAGTGTCAGATCATTAAGCCACAATATTGCCTCCCCAGACAGAGACAATGGAAACAATCTCAAAATGGATAGCATTCTGACCCACTCCTGGGTTATCAAAAGATTTACAAATGGTGACAAAGTTCACCAGATGTAAGTTTGGATCATCTCCAGGAAGGCCACCAAACAACCCCTTCAGCTTAAGGAGTTGAATTATAGTACTAGTAATGTTGAATTTTTCCCCAGGTGCTAATGGTGGAGGAATAATTGCACCCATTGAACCTGCTCCATCCATTCCATCATCAACATCATTGAGTTCATACTAGACCGACTGGTGATATTGCCTTCCTCGAAATGGACGGTTCCTGTTAGCACTACGTTGTACTGGTGCAGCTATTTACTTTCCATGCCTTGGGTTACTAGGTTTTAGAAACTCCTCATCTTCTAAGTCGTCATCCTCAGGATTTAGATGTCATACTTGTTGACCATCATTTTGCACATTCACTTGAGCTCTAGCTAAGGCTGCTAACCTATTAGCCTCCTGCTGGTCTCCCATTCTGCCGATTAGTTGCAGTTTCAGATTAAATGGTAATAATGGTTCTCCCAAACTTTTGTTTCTTGTAATGAACCACAAAAGTCCTACAGCAAACAAAAACAAAAAAATAAACGTAAAACTAGGAAACTTGACTAACAGTCAATTAGCACACACAATTTCAATTTACAACCATATTCCCCGACAAAGTTGCTATTTTTGATAACGCTCAAACTACACCTCTCTTACGAGAATGTAAGTAATCATTGTCAATAGATAACCCAACTAGGTTGGGGTGAAATTCTATAGGGAATATGGTGTGATTTTGAGTTATCTGCGGGTTAATCAACTGATAGTTATCAGTTTTCTTTAAATGGGGGTTTTTGGAAAAGTAACAAATAATTACTTCTCAATTCAGTGTTTGAAATCAATATGATAAGGAAAACCAAAGTTATGTTCACTATGGGTGTTGGCATTTGACAGACGCTAGTAATGGTTCAGGATTCTTGTGGTAGATAGGAACAGCAGACTATCCTTGTCAAAGTTATGTCTAAATGTTTCTCAACCTATTTAGACATTTAACCACCTAATTCTCTCGAACTTAGGGAATTTATATTTCATAATAGGATGTTATCTCAAATTAATTAATCTTGTTACAGCATTAATTATTAAATGGAAGTTTGATGCTTCCAAGTCCCTGCTGATAATTCACTTCTTACTAAGGTTGATTTCTTATCTCAAGAAAATCATTAGTAAGCATGGCCTATTCTTTGCAACCAATAGTCAGAGTATAAAATAATGGAATTAACAAAAAGTTTCTACCACCATTAGAATCTTCAACACTTAGTTAAGTTACAAACCCAAACCCATAGATCCCACAACTCGGGTTAAGGGAATCTAACTACTCATAATAAAATAATCAAGACCAAAAGTTGAATTCATTGTTTGATCTATGAACTTACAGGAAGATGAATAGCAACAAGTGTTTCTCAGATTTGATTCACAGTAGAAAATCCCAAAACAATTGTAATAATCTCTCCAAAAATAATTGTAAAGTTCAAGTTAGAAAACTAGAGAGAAGAGATTCTCAAAACATCAGTTCCCCCCATTATTAGAAAATGCTAACATATGCTTTAAATACTTCAGCCTAATTATGGAAACAAAATCATAGATCACAGTATTTTCTCAGACAGGCGATAATGTGTGTGATGGCTTATCAGGAGTATGATGACTTATCAGGAATGTTGTCATCTCCTCTTCAATTTTGACAATCTCTGCCTTAGGTTCACGATGAGACATGATGGCTTATCAGACATATGATGACTTATCATAATTGTCGTCGCTTCTTCACTTTAAATCCCACTCCCTTTCTAAGCCTAACATGAGCCCGATGGATTATCACACTTCTGACAGCCTATCACAGATGTCATCATAAATTCCAGCTGAAACCCATCCTCTATCTACGGCTAACGGCAACTCTGATGGCTTATCACAAGGCTGATGACTTATCAGACAAGTCGTCAGTTATACTTTCCTCTCTACTTGCTCAAAAATTAACTTATCTACTTCCATTATTGTTGGTTCTCGTGCATCTTGACTTTTACTATAATATCAAATAGAAAACAATCAAAAATGACAAAAACTGCTTAAGACTTTGCAATTATTCTTTGTTAAAAGCCTAAAATGTGTTA
Organism: Capsicum annuum; assembly: GCF_002878395.1. Lineage (NCBI taxonomy): Eukaryota > Viridiplantae > Streptophyta > Magnoliopsida > Solanales > Solanaceae > Capsicum > Capsicum annuum. The sequence continues at coordinate 9,961 of NW_025852854.1, read as the reverse complement.
GCATTTACTCACACGTCAATCAGGTATAGAAAGTTACTGATATTATGAGGGTGACCACTATTAAGTGCGCTGAGTTGGCCGCATATCAATTACAGGATGTGGCCCACTCATGGTTCAAATAGTGGAAAGAAGAGAGGACCGTCGATGCAAGGCCCATAGAATAGAAGAAGTTTACCACTATTTTTCCGTATAGGTTCTTCCCATTGGATTTAAGGGAAGCGAAGGTTTTGGAGTTTATAAATCTGTAATATGATAGTGAAAGAGTATTCTCTCAAGTTTACTAAATTAGCTAGATATATTCCTCATGTGGTGGCAGATAGCAGATCCAAGATGAGTAAGTTTGTATCGGGGTTGTCTAACAGTATAGTCAAGGAGTGTAGGATCATAATGTTGATTAAAGAGATGGACATATCCAGGCTTATGGTCCATGCTTAGTAGATAGAGGGCACAAAGAATATAGAGAAGAAGAGAGAGAACAAGAGAGCGAGAACAGGTAGTTTTAACTTCGCGCAGCCTAAGTCTAAGGGTTGGAATCATTCTTAGTTTTGCCCAAATTCCTCAATTCCAGCTCCGTCCTCAGCCAGTTCTCCAGTGCTGAAATTCAAATATGGTAATATAGGCCACCAGGCCCTAAACCCCAGGGTAGTGTTAGCAGCTCCCGAACTAATCCCCTTTGACAAAAATGTAGAAAAAATCACTAGGGTATCTACAGAGAAAGTAGTGATGTGTGTTTTTAGTGAGAAAAGTCAGGCCACAGAGTCAGAGATTATCCTCAGTCAGGTTCTCAGGGTCAGTATAACCGTCCCCCAACTCAGTCTGATCGGCCAAATTAGCAGGGTGCCACTTTCAGTGCCACCAGTGGGCAGCGCCCAAATAGACTCTATGCTCTTCAGTCCTGATAGGATCAGGAGAGTTCTCCTGATGTGGTCATTGGTACATTACAAGTTTTCCATTTACATATTTATGTTTTGCTAGATCCAGGAGCTTCATTGTCCTTTGTTACTCCATATATAGATGTTAACTTTGGAGTCAGTCCCAAAATTTTAGCAAAGCTCTTCTCAGTCTCTACCCCAGAGGGTAAATCTATCATAGCTCGTCGGGTGTACAGGAACTATCTGATTATGATATCTTAAAAAGTAACTTTAGCAGACTTAGTCAAATTTGAGATAACTGATTTTGATGTCATTCTTGATATGAATTGGCTCCATTCCTACTATGCCTCAATCGATTGCAAAAATAGAATTGTCCAATTTTAGTTTCCAAATAAACTCGTCCTTGAGTGGAGGGGTAGTACTTCAGCACTTAGGGGTTATCTTGTTTCTTACCTTTGGGCGAGAAAAATGATATCTAAGGGATGTGTCTAACATCTCGTTCGAGTCCAGGACTCTATTACAGAAATCCCTACTCTTGAATCAGTATCAGTAGCATGTGAATTCCCAAATGTGTTTCCTAAAATTATCCTCGGAGTTCCTTTTGAAAGGGAAATCGACTTTGGAATAGACCTTCTTCCAGATACTCAACCCATATCTATTCCACCACACAGAATGGAACATATAAAACTCAGAGAATTAAAAGAACAGTTAAAGAATCTCCTAGATATGGGATTCATCTAACCCAGTATGTCCCCTTGGGGTGCACCAGTTTTATTCATGCGTAAGAAAGATGGTTCTCTCAGAATATGTATTGACTACCGTCAGCTAAATAAAGTCACGATCAAGAAAAAGTATCCACTTCCCAGAATTAATGACTTATTTGACCAACTTTAGGGTGCCAGTTACTTTTCTAAGATAAACATCAAATCAGGCTATCATCAGCTCAGAGTCAAAGAATGTGACATCCCAAAGACATCTTTCAGAACTTGGTATGGCGACTTCGAATTCTTAGTCATGTCCTTTGGTCTTACCAATGCCCCTGCAGCCTTCATGGACTTGATGAACCATGGGTTCAAGTAGTACTTGGACATGTTCATCATAGTCTTCACAGATGATATTTTTTTCTACTCTCACAGTGAGCATGATCATGCAAACTATCTCATAATAGTATTATAGACTCCCAAAACCATCATCTATTTGCTAAATTCAGTAAGTGTGACTTTTACCTAAGGTCAGTAGCCTTCCTTGGCCATATCATTTTTGGTGATGGCATTAGAGTTGATCCCCAAAAGAAAAAAACAGTGAGAAACTCGCCTAGACCCATATCTCTATTAGATATCAGGAGTTTCTTCTGCTTGGCTAGCTATTACCGATGGTTTGTTGAGGAATTTTCATCTATTGCATCCCCTATATCCAGATTGACTCAGAAGAAAGTCAAATTCTAGTGATCGATTCTTGTGAAAAGATTTTTCAGGAGTTGAAGACTCGACTCACTATAGCTCTAATGTTGACCCTACCAGATGGTTCAAATAGGTTGTGGTATATTGTGATGCCTCCAGAGTCAGTTTGGGGTATGTTTTGATGTAGAGTGGTAAGGTCATAGCCTAAGCCTCTAGATAGCTTAAACCCTATAAAAATAACTATCCTACTCATGATCTTGAGTTAGCAGTAGTAGTATTTACCTTAAACATTGGGAGGCACTATTTGTATGGTGTGCACATTGATGTGTTCACAGACCATAAGAGCCTGCAGTATGTGTTCTCTCAAAAAGACCTAAACCTCTACCAAAGAAGGTGGTTGGAGTTGTTGAAAGACTACAACATAAATGTCCTGTATCATTCGGGTAAAGCCAATGTAGTGGCTGATACTCTCAATAAGATGTTTATGGGGAGTGTTGCTCATGTGGAGGATGGTAATAAGAAGTTAGCTCAGGAAGTTTATCAACTTTCCCAACTAGTTATTCGCTTAGTCAATTTGTTAGAAGGTAGTGTATAGATACAGAGTAGTTCAGAATCATCCCTGGTTTTTCTGGTAAAGGAAAAGCAGGATATGGATCCCAGTCTAGCTAAGTTAAAGAAACCAGTCGGAGATCAGAAAGTACAGGTTTTCTCCCAAGGGGGAGATGGTGTTTTGCGCTGCCAAGGTTGACTATGTGTGCCAGATATAGATGACTTGAGGAAATGAATTCTTGAAGAAGAGCATGGTACGTGCTACTCTATTCATCCAGGGGTCAATATGATGTATCGTGATTTATAGGTGATCTATTGGTGGAGTGGGATGAAAAAAGACATTAAGAGTTTCTAGCTAGGTACTCAACATGTTAGTAGGTTAAGATTAAGCATCATAAGCCTAGTGGGTCCATGCAGGAGTTTAGCATTCCCACCTGAAAATAGGAAGAAGTGAACATGGACTTTGCGATGGGTTTGCCTCGTACCCGTCGTCAACATGATTCAATTTGGGTTATTGTAGAAAGGATGACCAAATGAGCTCATTTCCTACTAGTTCATAGCTCATATTTAGCCGAGGATTACGCCAAACTCTATATCAGGGAGTTAGTCAAATTTCACAGCAATCCATTATCTATTATGTCAGATAAAGGTACCTAGTTCACCTCTTATTATTGGGAGGCATTCCAAAAGGGTCATGGTACCCAAGTTTACTTCAGCACAGCATTTCATACTCAGATATATGGTCAAGCATAAAGGACCACTCATACTTTAGAAGATATGTTGCGAGTGTGTGTGATAGACTTTAAAGGTAGTTGGGATGACCACTTTCCTTTGATTGAATTCACATATAACAACAGCTAACATTATGGGAGGATATGTAGATCTCCCAACGGTTAGTTTGAAGTAGGTGAGGCCACAATGGTAGGGCCTGACTTGGTATTTGATGCCTTAGAGAAAGTTCAGTTGATCAGGGAAAGGCTTAAGACAACTCAGAGCCGACAAAAATCATACGCAGATGTACACAAAAAGGATCTTGAGTTTGAGATTGGTGATTTTGTGTATTTGAAAATCTATCCAATAAAGAGAGTGAAGAGGTTTGGTAAGAAAGGGAAACTCAGTCCCCGAAATATCGGTCCTTACCGAATTCACAGTCATTTCAGAAAGGTAGCTTACGAGATTGAGTTACCTTAAACTTAGCTTCAGTGCATCCAATGTTCCATGTCTCCTCGCTTAAGAAATGCATAGGTGACCCAGTAATCGTAGTCCCTATAAAGTGAATAGATAATCAGAACAACCTCTCTTATGAAGAGACTCCCATCGAAATCCTTGATTACCAAATTCGCAGACTGAGGAACAAAGAAGTCCCTCTTGTCAATTTACTTTGGTAGAATCAGTCTGTTGAGGGAGCTACATGGGAAGCAGAAGCAGACATGCAGACCAAGTATCCTTATCTCTTCTCCGTAAACTCAGACTCTGCCCAAGGTAATAGTTTTCCTATTAAATTTACTCAGTCTCATGTTCAAATATAGCTACCAACATGGTATTAATTAACGTTGCATACCCAGGTATGCATTCAAAAATCAATTAAGTCATGTACTCATGTATCAGACATGCATGTTCAGTATATATAAACTCAGCGAATCAGAAATCACAGTCGTGCATTCATGAATTATTTTCATCTATACACTCATGCATCAGATATGCATGTTCAGTAGGATAATTCAGTATATAAGTAATTTCATTCATGAAATCATGCTTTAGTTATGCTTGTCCAGTGTCTAAATTCAGTCTATCAGTTTTGTCGGTTTAATCAGTCTCATTCAATCTTACTCAAAATCCTGCAAAATCCTAAGCTCAACTCAGTCTTTAAGCTTACTAAGGGGTCCCAGACTAAGAAAATTTTAGCGAAGTATTTACACTTAGTATTATTTTGTCCTTTTAAGTTGGAAACTCTATTTTACGACTTTTATGACCTTAAAGTATTGATCTTTAGATTGATTCATGATTAGTAATGTCTCTAGATGTTCTAGGATGAGTTTTGTATTTTTTAGACCTCGTTTGAACCATGTTTGGGAATCCAAAATAGTGAATCGACGTGATCTCGGTACGGCATGGCGGCCATCGCGTCGATCAACATTTTCCAAGGCTCCCAGTGGCAATTTCCAATGAATCAATGTAAAATCGATGCGGCGCATTGGGTATCACGTTGGCGCTAATGATGTAGAGTGTTGGTCTGTGCGTCGATAGTTCAATTTTCAGTCATTAAAAAGCCACATCCTTGGGGATAATAGGGTCTTTTTCCCACGTTTATCTGCCCTAAAACACAAGATTAAGCCCCTTTAGAGGCAAAATTCATTCATTATTATCATATTTCTCAAGAACAGAAACCCTAGGGAGATCAATTTCAAATCAAGAACTCAAGAAACCACCACCAGTCTTTCAAAATTCAGGCACTAAAGTATGTGAAGTGTTCATCCAAGGGTATCCTTCCACCCTTAGAGTCCAAGAAACTCTTTTAAAATTTAAGTTAATTGATTTCAAGTATTTCTTGTTGGATCTTAAATGTATTCATGATTTATATGTTAATAGTTATCTAACCCTATGATTTGCCCCAAGTTTCATGTAAACTAGTTATTTGTGAATTGAACTTTATGAACTTTATGTTAAATTCTTGAGTTGCAAGTTGAATGTAGAATTCATGATAGTATTACATATGTATTGATATGTGAAATACCCATGCTTCTCAAGTGTTTGTCAAAATGCCTATGTAAATTGACTAGACCAAGCATAACATGCTATTATGTGAATTTAATCTTGCTCATGCCCAATGTATATCAAGTATTTGATAGAAATACCTATGTAAATGTATTGCTAGTAAACCAGTACCATTATGTTACTAAAGTCATGCAGTGATTTGTTTTTCATGCCATTGAGTCCTAGGGGTATTTAACACCCAAAAATTTATTTGTATGCCTAGAGTCAGTGTCAGTTACAGAAAAGTATTCAGCCATTCACGATCAGTAGAATTCAGTCAGTTATAGAACTCGGGGAAACTAAGTAGTACTCAGTCAATTAACAAAATTCAATAGTATTTCATTAGTCCACGGAATTCAGTGAACTCATTTCGATTTAGTTAAATAGTATGATCAGTAACAGTTCAATCCAGCTTAGAACAGTTTAGAAATTAGTCCAGGGCTTATTCAGTTGGGACTAGGATTCAGCACCGAGTGAACCCAAGCATGGGGACTCACCTGTCAGTAGAGGGTGTGATCCTTAGAAGTAGTCCTTGTGTTCCCAAACTACATAGCCATCGTAGGTTGAGACATCAACTAGCCATTTGAGGGTAGATGAGGTGATCTACCTGCCAGTTGAGGGTACCACCATTCTCATTTGGAGCACCTACCAGATGAGGGTGACTCAGCTTGTCTTTACGCGTGGCACGGTACAAACACCCTTTCGGCTGGGGTTATAGGTTAGACCCTAATTAGTTCAAAGAGGAGCATGTTGATTAGGTGATTACCTCCCACAGTCTCAGTCTAAGTTCCAATCTCAGTATAGAACTCAGTTCAGTTCTACAGGAATCTATCAGATATAGTCACTCAGCTCAGTACGGAACTCAGCACAGTTCCATATTTAGGCCTGCCAGATACATTCACTCAGTTATTAGTAATTCAGTATTAGTAGACTCAGATATCAGTTAATCAGTATTCAGACTCAGTATCCAGTGTTATCACGATCTCAATTACAGTTTACGTATTCATGCATGTACTCTCATTTAGTTACATTTCATGTTATTCAGTTAGTATTGTTCATGCATATGAACCCATACATTTCAGCCTACCTCACTTTGCATACCAGTACATTTAAAGTACTGATGCATACTTTTCTCTTACGCTATGATGATTTATATCATAGGTTCAGATGCACGGGCTCTCGATCATCCCTAGCAATTATAGATTTTTATCAGTCAGAGTTAGTGGTGAGTCCTCATAGTTTGAGGACAGGATTATTACTTTCATAAATCGGGGTGGGAAGTTGACCCTTTTAACCCTGGATGCGTCATTTAATTTCAGTAAAATTTTCCCGTACAGAACCCCTGGCGCGACGCGGAGCTATCGCGCCGTGTCACTAAAATTTGACAATTTGGAAATTAAGGGATGGCGCAATATGGAGCCATCACATTGCCCCTTCTTTTGCGACCAGGAACTTTAGCGCGACGTGGAGAAAATCGCGCTAAGACACTAGAAAAGGACAATTCTGAATTTGGGCCCTAGCGCGACTCGCCATAATCGCGGACCCCTACTGGAATTTTCCAAATGCCATTTCCTCTTGTGGAGCGGCGCTCCACTAACTAATATGGTGTTGTTTTACGACCGGAACTTGAAATAGTCATAACTTCTGACCCGGTTATCGGATTTGGGCAAATCTTATATCGATGGAAAGCTTATTAAATTTCCCACATGACAAAAAGTGAAAATCTTGAAAATTCCTCATGGAATAACAATCATTCAATTTAGAATCTAATACTAGATATTCTTGAGTGAAATTAGCTAGGAAAAGGATGGGGTATTACAATATGGGTCTAGTGTTACCCCTTGAATGGGGCTCAATGCGTATTAGCCGAATGAGCCATAGATATCATAGATTGTTAGGGATTCCCTTTTACCCTTTACCCTCGATGATACATATATACGTATATAGACTTGGGGGATTCCATAGCACCACACAAGCACACAGACATCAATACCAACCCTCATGTCAGCAAACATAAGTTTCTAGTGTTCGTCCTTTGGACTCACACCTTCACGGGTAGCTATAACAACCCCTATTATTTCCCAATTAAAATAGTTAACACATAACCAAACCACTAATTCCAGGAGTTATTTATAAAGACATTATTAAGTGGTATCATCCCACCAACTGTATCTTGTAAGCGATATCATTAAGCTAAGACTTGAGGGATTCCCGTGTACCTCGCAAACTCCATTATTAAAATCACTAGGTGGATTCCCGTGTACCCATAAGGTTTGCATAATTATTCACTTAGGGGATTCCATTATACCCCATGAGATTTTAAAACCACCCTTAAACATTAAAGCATTTATACCATTTATTAGATAAAGGAAACAAGCCAAGCCTAATGGTAATGCTTAAATCAAAATCAATTAAGCTAGTGGGTTAAATTTATTACCAATTTCCATACCAAAACAATTAATTTGGGGATTACATTGTACCCTTATTTCCATTCACAACCCCATGCACCCCAATACATTTACCAACCATTAATTAAAACAAAATAGTTTCATAAATATCATGGAAGAAGCATTTAAACAATTTATATTAAAAACCCTTAACACATAGTCCAAAACCCAACATCAATATTCCATGAAAAATACTGTAAATCACATACTTTAGAAAATTGACAATACGAGAAGATTAACAAGCCTTAAACACCAAGAAGTACGAAGAGAAATTACCCTTGGAAGCCTCAATTGATTAATCTCTTGAAAATCCTAAGTGTTCTTGACCTTGAGGATTTGAGAGTGTTTGAGAGTCTATTTGATGTGTTTATAAGGGCCAATGATTACTAAAAAGGTTATAAGATATGGGTTTTAAGTTGGAAAAAAGGGTAATGTCCAGAATGACCTTAACTTAAAAGCTAAAAAAATGTCACCTTTGACTACAAGTCAACCATTGACTTGTAACCTCTCCTTACGACTCTTCACCATGAGTTGTAACCATGACAGTCTTACTAAGCACACAAGCTGCTATACTTATGACTCAACCAACCAACCTGTAATGATACCCTATGACTCGTAAGGTCCATTTGTAGTCAACATAGAACTCAAATGGGTTAAATACTAGACTTCCTATGATTTCATCCCACAATTCATAACAACTCTCTATGGCTCTTAGTGAGCAACTCATACTCAGAGTAAAATCAAGCCACAAACGTACATTATTTGGTTACAACTCTTCCTAACAACTCATCATGAGTCTTTATGACTTGTGCCCTCAAATCGTACCTAGGACAGAAACTCACCTTATGACTAGGGCCACCTGACCCGTCAAGACACCCTACGATTCGTGGGGTTAAATTGTAACCAAGACACTGAGATCAAAGCTCAAGAAATTTTCAAGGGCCAAAAATTTGGGTGTTTCAATCTCATACGAATGTCCTATAGCCTCCAAAAGATAACAAACAAACATCATTATTTTGGTTAACATGACTTTACAAGACTTGCACTTGTACCAACAATACTGGTGAACCTAACACTCTGATACAAATTTGTCATAACCTAATTTTTACAGTCATGATGACATCTACTTTATCGCACTAGTAGGTAAGCCAAATCGTAGCTCGGAGCTATAAGCAATTAGCTAATTAGTGGAAAATGGTATAAATGCCAAAATTATGCAAGTAACTAAATTACAAGACAGAAATCATAAAGACAATAGCATAAATATGATAATAAGAGAAATGTAACAGCATCCCATGACCTAACATAGTCAGTAAAAAAGCCACTAATCAAAAGAATATGAGTACTATATATACCAACATAAAATAATCTCAAAAATAGAAAAGCTAAGCAAAAACCAAAGATGGAGAATGGTCAACTTTGTCATTGAGAGCTCACTCTATCTCTGAAATTTGACCAACACAATTGCGACATCAATGATAGCAACTAATTCTCCAATCTGCACCAAAAAGGTACAAAAATATAGTATAAGTTCCAAAGTCATGGGTACTCAGTAGTCATCATCGTTCGATTGAGATAAATAATAATATAAATATAATAAAATGAGAGATATAAGCTAACTCAAGAGAAAAGGGCAAACATGGAATAATGCTTCAAATACTGAAAATAACAACTGTGATAATAATATCAAAGAAAGGCATAACTAGCCCCTTCAATCCAGAAGATGCGAATAAGTAAACAACCAAACGTAGGCCCCATAAGCCCGGAAGGTTCAATCCATGGAAAGTATGTAACGCCCCAAAAATGGGTCCCGAGATGTCACACGGTACTTAGGGTCACAAGTGATCCCAAGCTAACCCTTCTACTGGCATACTTACAAAAAACTTAATAAATTACATAAATCTGGAAAAAAAATCAGCGGAAACATAAAACTTTTCTG
>NW_025852853.1:2979-7936 GCF_002878395.1 Capsicum annuum | reverse complement strand
GACTGTTTTGAGGCTGGGTGATTTAGAACTGGAATCTTTAACATGTATAAGATGATACACACACCCCTTAGAAATTATTTTCCTTGCCCAAAGGTAGGAAATAAGTTGACCCCTGAACGCTGAAATGCTACCCTTCCACTCTAGGATGAGCTTATTCGGGAACTGAAACTGAACTATCCTATTTTTGTAGTCGACTATGGTATAGAAGAAATAACGCCAATCTATGTCGAGAATTACATCAAAATTAGTCATCTCTAACTCTACTAAATCTACTGACGTGGATTTCTGAGATATCATAACTGGGCAGTTCCTATATACCCATCAGGCTATGATGGTTTTACCCACTGGGGTAGAGACTGAGAAGGGCTCTGCTAGGACTTTGGGACTGATTCTGAAATCGCCTGCTATGTATGGAGTAACAAAAGACAAAGATGCACCTGGGTCTAGCAAAGCATAAACATGAACATAGAAAATCTGTAACGTACCAGTAATGACATCAGGAGAATTTTCCTGATCCTGTTAGGATTGAAGAGCATAGAGTCTGTTTGGGCGTTACCCACTGGTAGCACTGGAAATGGCACTCTACTGGTTCGGGCGACTGGACTGAGCTGTAGAATGATTTTGCTGACCCTGAAGACTTGACTGCAGATACTCCCTAATCCTGTGGCCTGGCTTGCCACAACCAAAACAGATATCACTACCGTCTCTGCAAATGCCCTTGTGGTTCTTACCACAAGTTTGAGAAAGGGGATCCGTTCGGGCACTGCTAACACTGCCCTGAGATTTAGAGCCTGGCGCTTTGTCTCTATTGCCGTCTCCAAACTTCGGTATTGGTGCACTGGCAGAGAAAGGAGCTGGAATGGCTGACTTAGAGAGAAACTATAGATGGTTTCCTCTATCTGACTTGGGGTGACCAAAGTTGAAGTTACCTGACCTTGCTCTCTTATTCTGCCTCTCTCCTGTCTTAAAATTCTACTCTTCTACTTATTGGGCATGGGTCATGAGTCTGGCTAAGGTCATATCACCGATCAGCATTGCAGACCTACACTCATTTACCACGCTATCATTGACCCCTGACACGAACTTGCTCATCTTAGCTCTATTTTCTACAACCACATGAGGAGCATACCTGGCTAGCTGAGTAAATCTGAGAGAATACTCCCTAACCATCATATTCCCCTGCCTGAGGTTGATGAACTCAAGAACTTTGGGTTTCCTCAGCTTTTGGGGAAAGAATCTGTCTAAGAAAGCCGTGATAAATTCCTCCCACTTGATAGGGCCTGTATCATCTAACCTCTCAGACTTCCACTATTTGTACCAATCATGAGCAATGTCCTGTAACTGGTAGGTGGCTAACTTATCACTCTCAATAGAAGTAATACCTATGATGTCAATGACCTTCTAGACTTGGTCAATGAACTCATGAGGGTCCTCATCATACTTAGACCCATAGAAATATGGAGGGTTAATCTAGGTAAAGTCCCGAACCCTAGCTGCTTTGGGATTGGCCGGAATGACTGGTAGTCATTTATTCTGTGCAGCCATGGACTGAGCAAGTATGGTAACTACAGCTCTAAACTCCAGATGGGAAACATGTTCGCCCAAAGGATCTTCGGGCTGAGAAGCTGGCTAGTTTCTTCTCTTTGGGGCCATGGTATGGAATAAGAGTAGAATGGATTAGCATGAGAGTTTAACTTGTGATTATGCTCACTAACATGACATGAATAATGAAGAAAGGGGACTGTTCCTAAAAAATCTTATACCCTCCCGTACATAAATGTGGCATGCAACACATCCATGTACAAGACTCTACTAGATGCAGCTTTCAGACTTCCTAGGACTCTATTGAACCTTAGGCTCTGATACCAAGTTTGTAACACCCTGATTCACTGAACCAAAATGCTACATGGTGCTCATGACCCCGAGGGACCACAAGCTAACCCATGACTGATATCTGTACCTGTATACTACAAATCATGATATAATAATGCGGAATACATAGAACTGTAAGGCCATAAGCTTCAACTGAATAAAATCGTGTGGGTGAAAATACCCAAAACAACTCAATCTGAAAGCTAAGTCTAAACATAAATTTGAATGTAAATCTGAAAGCCTCTAAACTATTTGAATAAGGAGTTGAAGGAACATGTCTCCAACTAACTCTATAAAACTGAATTGAAGAAATAAATAAATGTATCAAATCATATTGTCCTCAAATCAATGAGGATGCACTGTGTCTCTACGACTAGAATGCTACCACTACTGCTGGGCTGGAGCTCGTGTCTCAGAACCTATGGTGTAACATGAAAATAAAGCACCTTAGCGTAAATACGTAAGTACAACTGGAGTACTGAGTATATGAGGAAGGTAGGCTAAACATAAAGGGTTTCATGCATGAACAATACTGACTGACTAATTTGAACGTGGGAGTGCAAACACACATATATAGAAACTGGGACCATGACTACGTGATAACATACTTGTAAGCTAATACATAGTTTACTGATCACTGTCATGACTGATACTAAAATTGATAACATGGACAACTTTATCTGACGGTCCTGTATATACTAAAATCTGAAGAACGCCCTGAGTTCTTTAATTGAGACTGATACTAAAACTATAGGAAGTAGTGTTTAACCGACATGCCCCATGTATGTCGTTGTGGCTAAGCTGGGGTCCAATCTCTGCCCTGATTGGAGAGGTGTCAATACCGTGCCATAGGTAAGGACAGCTTGTGAGTGACCTTTATCTAGGGGGTACTCAATGAGAACGGTGGGAACCCTAAACTGATGGGTTAAGCCACCTCATCAACCCTAATCTAACGATTTAAGATGTCTCAACCTATGCTGGCTACGTAGTTCTAGAACACAAGAATGACTACTAAGAATCATACCCTGAACTGGTGGGTAAGTTCCCATCCTTGGGTTCACTTGGTGCTAACCTCTACTCCCATCTGGAGGGACTGGACATGAATAACTGACTGTGCATGACTTAATCTTACTGAATTCTGTTGACTGGCGGAATGTTACTGATATCTGACAACTGACTAAGATCATGAGGTTTTCCTGAGTCACATGACTGACTGAAGTTTATGGAATCATAGCTTGAGTTCGGATATCATGAAACATGACCTGGCTCTAGGCACATAGCTATAGTTTTCAGGTACAAGTACCCCTAGGACTCAATAGGAGGAAACTGACACACATGACATGAATTGATCACAAGATTTGAGTCACAATTCACAATATCATAAGTAAGGCTTTCATAGTAAGAATAATTCTCAACAAACTATCACATGATCGGGAATGCACACAATATGTATATACTTGCATGGCTTCAATAACATGGTCATTCCATATTGTAACAATATCATGAGCATCTCGTACAACTTCTTCAATTTAAGACAATATCATGGGGATCACGTTGAACATAAACTTAGAACATGGAATAGTCATTTAGGACTTATTATGTCATAAAAGCATGATTTCTATTCCCTTAGGTATTTTCACAAACACCTTACATGCATATCTTAGGCATAGGTGGATTCATCAAGATTACAAATATTCAACCACCAATTTCACATATTTATACGTTAAATACCATCATATCCTCACAATAAACATACAAAGATCCCATCTTAGGCACTATCAAACTCCAACCACATGAACATCAACCACCAACAACATAAACATCATGACACAAAATTTAGAAGATGGTTCTTCAGCTTTATGGATGAAAGGAGTCTATGAATCAACTCACGCATACCTTAGAAGGAAGATTCTTGATGATTGACGGAGGAATTTCCTTGAAATCAGATCTTCAAGCTTAGTTACGCAACCCTAGTTGTTTTTCTCTTTTAGTGCTCTTGGATGATGAGCTTTGAGATGATAACAGGGTTGTAATATGTTTAAAAGCTATATATTTTGTAGGGTTAAGTTTAAGGACGTGTAAGGAGTGTAAAAAGACTTAATTACCCTTAAATTAACTCTAAACGGAGTGTTTTTGGCACCAAAAATTGACTTAGGTACCGCCTAAGTGATTTCCTAAGCTAGGTTGGGCGGCGCCTAACCAATCGCCTATCCTTACTGTCTCTCATGAAAATGGGCATAACTTTTTGCTTGGGTATTGGATTAAGGCGAAATTGGTATCGTTGCAACGCTAATTCGATTCTCTATAATTTGATGGGTCTAAATAAGCAAAAATACCACATTGACATCGAGTTATACTTGTTCAAAGATGACCCTTGCAAAATCGAACACTAAAACTTGATGGATTCAAAAACTCTTAGCTTGTATTACCTTAAGTGACTCATATGAACATGCTTAATGCATCATAAGCTATCCTATCACTAGGATATTCATTATAAGTCATGTACTCAAGTATGAATCATAGGATAGGAGATTTCATACATAGGAATACTTATTCACTTCCTAGATTAGAAACATGCAGGGTATTACAGGATACCACCCCCTGCACCTAGCCGAACAGAACACAATACCCCCAACTTTGGATGAATTCCAAACATATAACAAGATAGTAGAAGATAAGCTCAAAGAACTGAAGATATGTATATAATTGAAAATCGGTAACCAACCAAAAACAACCAACCAACATTACCCAAGTCCACAGTAATCCACAAAGCCTTGTAAAAAATCAAAATTAATAAAGTGTCGAGACATGCCCACGACTATGATAATCACAATGACAATGCTATTATTAATATGAACTCTTTAATTCTTGTCTATGAAGGGAAACTGATGAAATGACCAAGTCTTTCAGAGAATGGAAGCTTACCATTTCACCATCAACAATCGATGAACCAAGCCAATCCACCTAACACTGTGTAAGAAAATAGAGGTATCTTCGGTGCCTATATCACATAGAAATAAAATATCTGAAGAAGGTTAGTGGGTTGAGCACTAGCATGTAACTCAAGAGTAGGGGATAAAATAAT
>NW_025852853.1:0-2879 GCF_002878395.1 Capsicum annuum | reverse complement strand
TATATATATATATATATATATATATATATATATATATATATAAATATGTCATGCCAAGAAAGTGAACAAGGCTTAGCATAAAGTAAAACCTTATTCTGGATCTATGTATCTCAACCATCATAAACAGGCACCCACGAGCTACATGGGTTTAGCTCTCTCTACTGAAAGGGCCCTAACACATGTTAGCTACATGAGCCAGAGGTATAAAGGAAAACTAGGGAATTCCCTAAAACCATCTCAATTCAAGATACAAATATATCAATAGTGTGAACTACGCACACAGGTCATCAAGACCAAACCTAACATCGACAAACATGAGTTTCCAGGACAAGTCATCTAAGACCCATACCTTCACGACTTTTATACATACCCCCATTAAGCCTAATTAAAAGCAAGTTTCACATAACCCATTAATTAACCAATAAATCAACTATTAGGCACACCATAGGTATCATCATACCCTTACACTTACAAGTATATCTCTATGCCACAACAATTACAGAATCTTGAGGGAATGCGTTGACCCCTTTGTTCATTAAATCAAATCATAGACAATAAGGATTTCAAAGTTCATGTTCATTGTTTATTCATTAAGGAAATGCAATGCCATAGGTGAGTAAGTTAAACCAATTGACAATTTCACAATCCAAAGCCATTTACATAAGTGGGTTGAGGAGACACAATTATTTAAAACTAATTCCAATTTTGAAAAACCAATTTTGGGGGAACCATAACCCCTTAGTTTATTCACCATTCCCATGACCCCCTATAAATTCAAAACCACCAATAAAGCATAAATAGTTCATAATAACTCATGGAAAAACAATTTAAGAATTAACCATATCAAAGCCCTCAACCACATCAAAACCCACATTCAAAACCATCTAATTAAACCATTTAAATACATTTTTTTCAAAAATTAATAATAGGGGAAGAGTAACATTCTTGAAATATCAAGAGTTATGGAGAGAATTTGCCCTTGAGGGCTCTAATTGATGAACTTCTTTGAAACCCTAATTATCTTGATTGGGTTTATTTAGAGATTTTGAGAGTGTTTTTGATTGTGTTATGAATGAAAAATAACCCCTTAAAGTGATTTAAGGTCATGGGGTCTAAATAAAAAAAAAGGGGAATTGACCAGAATGCCCTTAATGAAAAGACTAAAAATCACTGCCCAGTCACTAAAGGTGACCTTGTGACTCATAGGGTCACCATAAGACTCGTAAAGTCCCACTCATAGTCTGGATAGAGTTTAGGACCACCAATACTGACTTAGTTATGAGTCATGCCATACGACTCATACTCAGTTATAATGACTCGCATGGTCTAGTTATCATTAAAGTAGAATTAATTGGGAATCACACTAGTTAGCCACGGAAGGCGCTATACAACTTATTTTGAGTCTTTATGACACGTTATAAGCCAATCCTATTCAGGACTGAAAACTTATCCACACATACTAGCCAGTCTTTGATCGAGTCCATAATACCCATCAAGACTCCCTATGACTCGTAAAGGGAGTTGCAGTTTAGGTAGTGATGATAAAATTTTAGAAATTTTCTAGGACTAAAAGTCTAAGGTGTTATATTCCCCCTTTAGGATCATTCATCCTCAACTGATGAGACAAGGTATATAAATACCTCAGATTTTATCCCTTGAAAATTTCTTAAGCTATGAACTCACTGCTTTTGTAACGACTCACCCTACGAGTCATAGGGTGTTATCACGGGTCTTAGGGACCAAGTCATAACCAAAACAGAGAGTAAGTGGATAAGTTCTACTCTGAGTATAACTGGATCACTAAGAGACATAAGGATATATCATGAATCATTAGGTGTAATCGTAGGGTGTCCAGTGTAAGTCCTAATTTGGGTTCTGTATAGACTATGACTGGACCCTATGAGTCTTAAGGTCCCATTATGAGTGGTACTATTAAGTCATAAGGATAATAGTGTAGGGTTCCTTAGTGGTACTTCCTTGGTTATGACTCGTGGTGATGAGTCGTAAGGAGTGGCTACGAGTCAAAGGTTGACCCGTAGTCAAAGGCGGCACTTTTTTAGCTTTTAAGTTAAGGGCATCCTGAATATTTCCCCTATTACCCAAATTGAATCCCACATATTATAACCTTATTAGGGTGTCATTATCACTCAAAAACAAATCATTTAACTTGTCAGGCACTCCTAAAAGGCAATCCAAATTCCCTCAAGCAAGTCAACCTAGGGTTTTATCAAGTTGGTCATCTAAGGTCTTAAGGGTTGATTTCTCTCCAAATTTCTTTGTGTTTAAGACATGTTACTCTTCCATAATTGTTAATTTGTTAAAATCATGTGTTTTAAGTATTGTTCATGAGATGTTTATGTTGGTTTTGAATCAAGGGTTGAGGTTTTTGTATGTTTGTGATTGAATAATATTTTTCCATGGTTTATATATGATTAATCATGCTTTAAATATTGTTTTGAACTTGTGGGTGCATGGGTATGGTGAATGAACTAGGGAGTTTTGATTTTCCCAAACTTGTGACATTTGAAGTGGTTATGACCCCAACCTATAGTATGAAATCGATTTTAAGTTATGAGAAATATGGGAATTTGTAAAATTGAAATAGTCTTGAACTATTGCATGATATAAAAAGGTATTTGAAACACAATGGTCTAATCTAATGAACAAAGGGAGTTAGTGACTCCCTCCTTGTATTAATGAACAAAGGGAGTTATTTTCCCTAAGTTAATGGATAATTGTTTTGGCATGTTGTTATTGCCTTGCAAGTGTAGTTGGTATGATGATACCAACAATGTATGCCTTAATGTGAAATATGAATAATGAATGAGATTATGTGATAAATGTTTTAATTGGTCTCTAATAAGGGTTGTGTAGCTGAG